>NW_026267338.1:237389-268565 GCF_000697945.3 Frankliniella occidentalis | reverse complement strand
CTCTGCTGGGGCCATGCCAGACCGCTAGCGCTTGCACGGCGGGCACGGCGGCGCGGCTGCCGACTAGCCAGACAGCGCCAAACCCCCTGAAATTTAATTTCACCTCCAACCTTCCGCCTGCCCCCCACTGCCGCCTGCCGCGCACGCCAGCTCATGTGGCCCCCCCGAGCGGCCGGGGGAGTCCTGCCTGCCGGCTGCAAATTAATTTACAGGAAAGCAGCGGGGCCCCCCTGTGTGTGCCGGGCGGTGCCGGGCGGGGGCTGCTGCATTAGTTTTTGTTGCGCGGCGCGCGCAGGCTGCGCGCCCACACCACCGCATAGGCTCGCCCTGACCTGGGCCTCTGTGGAAAAAGTTTACTTTGAATTAGTTTCACAGGACCGCCGCATGGCGAACGAGTGCGCGCAAGCCGCACCCGCTCACTAACTGGAAAAGTACTTTTCACGCGGGCTTGTGTATGGCTAAAAAAAAATCCAATCCACGCCATGCATTTTGGATAAACATTTGAAAAAGTTACGCAAACCTACCCTCTGGGCTTACACCATATCAAAGAAAAATTAAATATTGGGTGACGGTACATTTTTATCCCCACTTGGCTTGCATTGTGTGGAGGGTCGCGTTCCAGGTTGATTGTCGACCCCGCCGCCAAGGCGTAGTACCACTGTTCGGCTATCGCGCGGACTCGCCTCGTGAGAGGGAAGTGGTTCATTCGTGCGGACAAGTCGTTCCCCGCCTGGTTTACACAGGCTGCACTTTACGGTGTAACAGTGACAACCATCAGCGGATAAATCAGGGGGCTGGTTTGCGGGTCGCGGGCGGCGGGCGGGGGGCCTCGGCGGCCAGCAGACGCGTGACGTCTTAACGAGAGAATAATAGCCCGCCAGTGCCGTGCCGTGCGCGGCCGTGCGGCCCACAGTGCCTTTTCATAGTTGGAAAAAAATAGCAAAAAGAAGCAAACGCGAGTAAGCAAGTTGATTACTAATTAGAGAGGTACAAACGAGGGTGCTGAGGTACCCGTGGGTTTAAAGAACTCCGTGATGCTGGCGGTGCTCAAGTGCACAATGACTTAGTCGGAAAGGTATACTTGTGAGAGGGTGAGCGATTCGAGGAAAAAGAAAAAGAAACCATTTTGAAAGAAACTGTTTTTGTTTATTGTTAATGTTTTTCTCGTGGAGTAGAAGTATTGACAGAGCAGCTCGACTCGGGGAAATTATCGTTTGACAAAAGAGCCACACCCCCGGCACAAATACGCACAAATCGCACCCAGTCGTCAAGTTTTAATTCCTCCTCGTATTATACTTCTCTCTCCCCTCATTGTTTCTTCTACTAACGACAGGCTTTGTTGTTTTCTGTTCACAGGTGAGGCCGAGAGGCGTGCTCTGGCGACAACCAACGCGTGGCTCAAAAACAACGGTATCAACCAGCTTGTTTAGGGGAGGGGGGGGGCTACACCCCGTGACTTTGGTGGGCCGTGGTGCCTTTGTCCTCCGGGGCCGGCCTATCTATCTGGCCGAGCGCCCGCAGGCGCAGACTTCGGAGCCGAGCCCCTGGCGGCTCCCGGCTTCCGGAGTTGTTCCGGTTTGTTTCCGACCAGCCCCTGAGCCACAGCGCGGCCGGAGCCGAGACGCCGCCGCCGCGCTGCCGGGCCAGAGCCTGGCGGGGCGGGGATGGGAGGGTGGGCCCCGGACCAGGAGTGGGCGGAGCAGAGGAGAGGGTGCTTTCACAATTTACAGCAGGTGCCACAGAGGGGACTTCAAGGGACCTCGAGGGGACCTTAGGGGCAGGGGCCCCCTGCAGGGGACCTCGGAACTTTCCCCGAGTTCTGAGGAGACAAGTGGGCCTTGGGCTGCCAGCGAGCCCCTGCCCCGCACCACAATGATATTCCCTTACTCAAGTGGAAGTTTGAGGCAGGAGTAGTCCCCTTCCCCCGATAAAATCTCTTCCCTCATTCACTACGCCGCACGCGCACACACAGCCCCGCGCGCATAGTTTGGGGACGGCCAAACCCGCCGAGGCCAAACCCACCCGTTTCCTGCATGAAGACTGAAACTTCTTGGGCGCGAGGACAGTCCTCTGTAAGTTAGGTCAAACTAATCCGTGTCGACGTGCAGCTGGTGCCCCGGCCCGCCCCTCCGGGCCCTGCATTGTGTGCCCCGCTCGCCGCACCCGGCCCTCCCCTTGCGTCCCGGCCATTGAAATGGTACGGACGATTACACCGATATAATTGAGGGCAGCCAATGGGCAGGGCAACGGGGAAGCAGGGGGCAGGAGGGGGGTTGCAGTCGCCAGCCGCCAGGGGTACCGTGGGGAACGAGGGAGGGGGGGGGCTGTCCGCGGCAGCCCCTGTCCAGTAACTTGCCCCCGACCCGACTTTGGCACAGTGCGGACTCCTACCCTTCCTCGCCTTCCCCCGCGCGCCGACGCGCGCCCTTGCTCTAGAGCTCCGGACCTGCTGTGTGAGTGTGTTGGAGTGCACGGCGCACAACACGCCCCCGTGAAGCATGTTCGCGGTGTTGTGGGAATCAGGGCAGGGGCGCTACCCACCCGGTGCTGCACTGCGGGGGTTGAGCCGGGCGGAGGAGCCGGTCGGCAGTTGTGCCCCAGGGAGGTGGCGCTGCCGGCAGCGAGCGCAAAGAATCGCCTGTTAGACCTTTATCTCGGCGTTCATCTTCGTCTAGGAGCCTGCGCTCCGCTGCGCTCCCCGCTGCTGTCGCTTGTTCTTCCCCTTCTGCCCGTGCGGAGGAAGGGGCTCCCGCCCCGAGCCTCCCTCCGCCGCAGCTCGCTATCTGTCAGATATCTGGTTGGTGCTCCCACGGCTCCGTCGGCTCCGTCCCCCGGAGGACGCGCCGTGCTGCAGGCCGTAGCACGCGCGCGCTGCCGCTGAGCTGGGACTGCGGTTAAATCCCCGCCCGTGTCAGTCCTGCCCCCGCCCCCGCCGTCGATGTGCGATGCGCCAAAGATTTGCAGTACCTCCCCTACATACCTCTTTTTTTCGCACGGTAGATTTGTCCATTTGACTCCTGTGACACGAGGATGACTGAAGGTGGCGAGTGACCCAAGAAGGTTTACTCCCAAAGGCTCCACGCCCCACGAACGCTCTTCAAACTGTAGCCTTCCTTGTGTATTGGATTTAAAAGTTTCGACGTTTTGCCTGCCGAGACGTTTTTCTTGTATCCATATCCAAGTACGTAGGTGTTTTTATTATTTATCTCACGCTCCGAACCTCCCATAACTTCGCCGATCTCCTGGGGCAGGCTACCACACCGCATCGCCATGAGGGTTTCCAGTTACTAGACACCCTAGATTTGTCGTGTACTCGGTGTGAAGGGGCCAGGCCTCCGGGGCCTCCGATCACGACTACCTCTGATTTGGGACCATTTTCACCCCCACGTCTGCGCGCTTTGGAGCTCTTTGCCATGTCGGGGCGACGTGATTGGAAGTGCTGGATCGTACTTCCGGTCCCCTCCCCTCCTCGCCCCTTCTTTTCCCCCGCTCCCCTCGCAGCCCTATCCTCGTTGACTCCGATACATCCGCTTCCGCTGCCCCCGCTAGCTGCCCCCCCCCCCCTTTCCGGTATCCTTAACCCGTGTGCTCTGTGCCGAGCGCCGAGCCGCTGCTGTGTGGGTGGGTGGGGAAGTCCCCTCGTAGCCTCGCGAGTCCGTGGCAGAAATCCTTAACATCAACAACCCCCCCTTTCCCCTGTGAACCACACCACGCCCCCTCCCCCACCGTAGAAAACTTTTGTCACTCCGCCGTTGATTCCTGTAGATCGGCTTTGTGTCCTCGGGGCCCTCCGGGCGTGGTCTGGCTGGAGCCGAGGCGGGCCGGAGCCGGATGTGACGTTGTCCACCCCTTCCCGGGGCAGGGGAGAGCCTGGCGGAAGGCAGCTGTAAAAGGGGCGTGCGGGAAAGGGGGGGGGGCTTTTTATAGCTCTCGTTAATACTGCTCTTTTCTTTCTTTCAGTATATTTATAAATTCCCCATAAGTGGTCTAGTTCCCCGGTACGCTCCGACCGAGGCGGTTGCTTTGGGCGGACGGCGTAGCGCCTGCGGGCTGTGGGTAGGCAGTCCCGTGCGACACTGGTGCGCGGCGGGTCCGCCTACCTCCCAGGCGACCCCTCGCTCGCTGAGCAGGGTGGGTCGGCGTGGGTTCGGGGAGGAAGGAGGGAGGTAGGGGGGGGGGGGGTCGCTTCCATGCGATTTCCCATCTCATGCCACGTTGAATACACCTGTGCGTCCCATCCCCTCCCCTTCCCCGCCCTCCCTCCCCCACCATTCGCCGCGCCCCGTTCACTGAGGCCGCGCACCACTGGTCAAAGGGTTCGCCCGCTCTCGTGTATGTGTGTGCGTTAGTGTGAGTGTTTGTATGTGGGGAGAGAGGACGTTGCCCGCAGTGTCCTGAAATATCCGCTTCATTTCTGCGTCCATACAAAAAAAAATAGACGGACTACACGGATGTTGACGATTCTGTTCCAGTTCTGCGGGACGAGTTTCGCACCCAGCCTAGGGACACGCGTGTGGCCGCTGGGGAGACTGCGCTGCTGGAGTGTGGCCCGCCCAAGGGACAGCCTGAGCCCACCGTCATCTGGAAGAGGAACGGGCAAGACTTGGACGTGGACAACAACCGAAGGTGGGGTGCTCTTCAGATATGTGCGTGTGCGCTCACCACATGTGTTCCTTATTGATCAAATCTGATTCTTTCCCTTCTTGATTCCTTTCAGATACAAAATCGTTGAAGGAGGGAATCTCCTCATACCTAGTGTTTCCCAAAGCGACGAGGGCAAGTACAAATGCATCGCCCAGAATGTTGCCGGTGTACGGGAGAGCTTGACCGCCAACCTTGATGTACATGGTAAGAAGAAGTGTCATGTTGTGTTGTGTGCCATTGAGCCAAACAACTAGTCTCCTACTGCGTTTAACCTTATCTATCTCTAGACTTCTCTAATTTGTTTTGATTATTCCTTTCTTTTTCACAGTTAAGCCTTACTTTATTCATCCACCTAGTGATGTCACAGCCCTTGTCGGGCAAAGTGTGGAGCTAGAGTGTGCTTCAGCAGGTGAGCCGGCTCCTACTATGTTGTGGCGAAGAGAGGATGGGAGAATGCCAATTGCCAGGGCTCATATACTGGACAATAAAGCTCTTCGCATAGAACATGTTACATCAGAAGATGTTGGAACTTACATTTGTGAAGCTGAGAATGATGTTGGCAGTGATTCCGCAAAAGTTGCTCTTACTGTTCATTGTAAGTTTTAGGTTTTTAAATATTTTGGATCAATTATTTTAACTTTCAGTATTCATGAGACATAACATCCATATTGTATTTTCAGCTCCACCATATTTTACTGTGCGCCCATCAGACGTGCGTGTTCCTCTTGGGAGTTCTGTTTCCTTTCCTTGTGCTGCAGAAGGTAGCCCACCTCCATCAGTATTTTGGAGTCGGGAAGGATCAAGGCTTCTTATGTTTCCTGGATCAATTCATGGGGACATTTCAGTATCTGCAGAAGGGACTCTGTCCATGAAAAGTGTGTCTAGAGAAGACTCTGGGTATTTTGTTTGTTCTGCCTTGAGTGTTGCTGGTTCAGCGACTGAAAGAGCTCTTCTTGAAGTCCTCCCCTTACAACAAGCACCCCCACCAATTATTCAGTTGGGTCCTGGAAATCAAACTTTACCAGCACAAGCAGTTGCTGTGTTACCATGCCAGGCAGCTCCACCTTCAGGAAGTGAAGCCTTCACACAAATCAGCTGGCTCAAAGATGGCAGTCCTCTTTCACCATCTGGCAGCCGCATTGCAATGTCGAGTCGAGGAAGTTTGTCTGTTAAAAGTAAATTTCATGACCATATTTGAAATATCAAATTTAAAGTTCATGTAAGTTTCTAAATCATCTGTGTATATCCTTTCACTAATTTTACTGTGCATTATTTTTGTTTGGACAGATTTACAATTATCAGATTCTGGAGAATACACATGTAAAGCTTCATCCTCTGCTGGTCAAACTACTTGGTCAGCATGGATATCTGTTGTTGATGGTTTACCTGAAGCCCGTAGGGGTCCAGACCCAGCCTCACTTCCTACTGCTCCGCCAAAACCTATAATTGTGAATGCCACACGAAATTCTCTAACAGTTTCTTGGATTGATCCAAACCCAGGTCGCTATGACCGCTCACACCTGGTTGGATATATGCTTGATTTCTTTACGAGTGAAAATCAAAGTATTGGTTGGGTTCGAGCAGCAAAGGGGATTAAAGCTGAAGTTTTCACGGTAAAACGCCACACCATAATAATAATAAAAATTGTCACATTCATGCTTTCACTAGTACCAGTAATTATAAAAATCTGAATTTGCAGGTCACTGGTCTTACTTCAGATTCCAGTTATGTCTTCATAGTTCGAGCAGAAAGTGATGCAGGTGTGTCTTTGCCTAGCCCTGTGTCTGAGCCTGGTCATACACTGAGTGCCAACGCAGACATACTGCCTCCTTATGAAGGGGCTGTTGCTCGATCACACTTAAGCTCAAGTGTTGTCACTTTAAGAGATGTGCAACCTATTTCTTCTACATCTTTACGTCTGACTTGGGATGTAAGTCTCTTTCAAGGCTAACACTATATGTGTGCCCATAGTATCTGGTATATGCTGTACTAGTATGAATTTCAATTTTTCTGTATTCATTATTTATGCTTTTGTATCTTTTCTTCTGTTTTCAGATTGTTGGTTCTGCTAACTTCATTGAAGGATTTTACGTGCGATATCGCGAGTTGCCCCAAACTAATGATAGCTTCAGTGATAATATTCCTGAATATGATGTTGTGAAAATTGACAACTCTGGTGCAACCAGTTATACTTTAAATGACTTTAAAAAATTCACCACATATGAGATTTTCCTTGCACCATTTTACAAATCAATTGACGGACAGCCATCTAATTTTAAAGTAGTTTCTACTCTTGAGGATGGTCAGTCAACATTTCTATTTCTAGCTTTTTGTTTTATTTTATTACTGTAAGGATAATTATTTTATAACTTTTATCTGAATTTCTAGCTCCATCAGCTCCTCCAGAACATATTCACGTTGGAATTTTGAATGCAACAACAGCTTTTGTCAGATGGACACCACCGGCTGCTGACAGTCATCATGGGAAGATTGTAGGCTATAAGGTAATAATTAGCTTCATGACCTGTGTCTGATGAAACTTCTGGGTGACTCTTATCAATTAATATTATTCATTGGGTCATTTGTTTTCCAGATTCAAATAAGCAGCCCATTGGGCAAGCTTTTAGGGCAGATGACATTGAATGCAACTAATATGTCTGTGCTATTAAACAACTTGACGATTGGAGCTGAATATATGACTAGGGTTGCAGCATTTACAAAAGCTGGTCTAGGGCCGTACTCGATAGGGACACCTCTTGTCATGGATCCGTCAGCTCTTCATTCTTTCACTCCTCGGTCACGGCCCACAAATGATACATCAAGTGTAGTAAGAGAAACATGGTTTGCAATTTTGATGGGTGCTATGGCTCTCTTACTAGCCAGTGGTTTTGCTGGAATGGTTTACATGAAAAGAAGACAAACTGCGGGAAAAGAGCTTGGCCACCTTAAAGGTTGGTTCCTGTAACCAATTACCTAGAGAGTACTCATTAAATCCAATTATTGACTCTATTCCTATTGCATTTGCAGTTCCTGTTGTGAATGCCAATGACATGGCAGGATTAGGTTTACTGAGTGGTAAAGAAACACTTTGGATCGATAGAGGATGGCGAGCAGCTGCTGGGAAGGGAGTGCCTGTTACTCCACCACTTGGATCTGAGTACGCAGAAGTTGACGCTGCATGTGCACTTTCTTCATTTTATCGACAGCCGCCGTTAACAACTAATTGTGAGCAGTCTGATGCATCTGATCCTACTCCTTATGCTACAACAATGCTACTTAATCAACTCCCTGGACAAAGGCCAGACCACCTGGAGGTAATATGTTAATTTGGAAAAGTTAACACAATTCAAATCTAATCTAATTGAATTTATTTAAATTTGTCTTTTGCTGCTTTAATTTCCAAGAGATACACTGTATGACCTAATGAATATTTCATCTGTTTAGGGCTCAACTCCATCTCAAGATCCTTATGCCAGTGGAAGTCTTCTGTATCAGAGAAAGAGTCCTTTATCTCCTGGTGCTCCCAGCACAATTGATGGCAGCTACTCGGGTAAGCTGAACTATCTTATAACTTCATTTCCCTAAGAAAGAAAGGCTTAATTCCATCAAAATTTATTGATACAGTAATAACTATTGATAAACTTACTTTTATAAAATGTCCAAATTTTATTTTTTTTCAGATGAAGTTCATGTGTCATATGATAGACGACTTCCCCATCCTCACCTACATCCACTACCCCACTCCCACTCTCAGCCTCCACACTGGAGTGACATCCTCCCTCCCCCGCCAGAGCAACCACCCCCACCCCCTGGTCCAGGTTGTAACACTCTCAGCCCGCAGTCCTCACGAAGGGGTCCAGGCCCTGGTCTAGGCCCAGGCCACTGCAGCACGACGGGCCGTCCTGGTAGCTCCACGAGCCGAAGCTGTGGTACTAGTGGTTCGCAATCTGGCTCGGCCTCTGCGTCCACATCCAATGGAAGGACGTGCTCATGGCAGCGTTCGCGGTGTCCTCAGTCTCACCCACAAGCTGCCAATGATGGGCAGAGTCGGTACCACTCAGAGCCACCTCAGCAAAGGCCACCACCAGTAAGTAATTTACCTAAATAGGCTCGCAAAAATTTATTAAGCTAGTCTTTTTTTTCATCTGTGCCTTTCCATAATCTCTAGGTTCCAAGATTCACAAACGAATATGATCCTCAGTCTGGATCAGCACCATCCAGTGAAGAACGGGCATGTCAGTCTTCTTTAATTAGTTTATTACCTAATAATTCTGCTATGGGTAAGATTTTTGATTCAAATGTTATCTATTATCCCCACTTATTTATGTTTGTTCTTATAAGATGTACTAAACTGAAATTTATTTGCAGCAGCAGAATCACCCTGTAATGCCTTAGCAGATTATGGCTCTGCAGCAGACTGCCTGCTCTCTGGATGCCGCAGTGATTATTCTTCTGATCATAACAGTAGTAATGGACGGCCTCAGTCCATGGCCAGTGATACTTGTTGTTCTTGCTCAGATTCATCATGCATGTATGCTGAAGTAGGCCATAACCACAATGAAAATGATCAACGGTAGCTTATATCAGTTATTTATATTATTTAGTGTTCACTCATTCAATCTAAATGAAAAATGTCATTTTCATTAATGTTGATATGTCTGAATTTGTCAACTCTCATGTGATACTGTGCGATAAGGTTTGAGACATAAATTACTGTGCTGAAGTCTCTTTTCATTGGGTATTTAGATTCAAGTCTTAGAGTAGGAAACAGTTAATGTCGTCTATTGTCGATAGTTTTTTAAAATCCATTGTGTGCATGTATTGATTCTATCAGCATTTAATGGATGTGTTTGTTGTAAAAGTTATTTATTAATACATTTTATTTTATAAGAGGTGATCATGCAATGTTCCTAGTCATACTCAAGTGTTATTTTCCATTCTCTTTATTTCTATTCTTGCATAAATAACTAAAAAGAGTATTTGTGTTGTCTACCTACCCAGCCAGTAATGTCACATCTACAAAAAACATTGAAACTCTATAAACAGTCTATTTTTAACCATGTGGACATCTTTAGGGTCCGAAATAGACTTAAACGTCTTTTAGATTTAAAGTTTCTGACTGGGTAAGCATAACTTTCAGACTCTTTCAAAGTTTACTTTGTGGTTTATATCATTCAATCCACATTAGCAGTCATGTTTTTCAGAAAACTGTAAGAAACAGAACTAGTCTGATTATCTGTGAATTGGGTTTGCTATGTAATTTTTACACTTAAAAAGATACAATGTTAATTTTCTGTAAAATACCCATTATTTGCAACTAATATTGTCTTACTGTTAACTCTTAGTGTTTTCTCAATTTTAATTTTCAGACTATTTTGTAAATAATGTCAGTTGAGACCCGTGGTTGTATCAGTTACCATTTGCATAGTTCAACAAAGTGTTCAAGTACCATGTATTAAAATACAGTACTAAAAAAGGAATCAAGGAAACCATGCTCTAGTGAGCCTACATATTGTGAAGGAAACTAAGAATCAAGTACATCACATCACATAATCTTTGCAATATATGTGTTATGGTTAGAGCTAGAGGTGAGCAACCAACCCACAGTTAAAGCATTAGCTGACTAAACCTAGGATTCGCCAGGCTAATTTGATACCTTGTTGGTAACTTTTTTCACTGCCAACTGTTAAGAGGAACTATTTTTTCCAACAAGACTTGTTACAGTGGCATATTTGATGTTGCATTATTCGTCAAAACAGCAAATAAGTACAATGGCCAAATATGTCTCTCCAGCACATTTGTTTACGTATATGTTCAGAGAAAAATAAATTAAACTGCCGCTCCACTCCGACGGGAAATAAAAACTTAAAGAAACCAAACAGAAACCTATTAGAGGAGCACAAGAATAGTAAACAAACTGTTCACAACTAAAGTGAATGTGATGTGCCAGCTGCACTCAAACCTTGATGAACCTGGTGGACACAGCTAGCAGTGAAAATAGTAATACCTATGATTTGATCACCCGAATTTGCCTTGTTCATTGTTCATTCTAGTTTTAGCAGGTCATATTGCTCTAACAAAATTTTGTGCTCAATGAAGGGCGCAATATTGTGTTGCAACAAAGACAAACTATACCTGCTGCTTTTTGCTTTGTTCTGTCAAAATTCTTTTGAATATACTTTTTTCCTTGAAGCCCCAATTGTGCTATGTAGAAGCAAATAATTCCAGTTATAGCAATTTATTACCTCTTCTGTTAAGTTTTATTATGACAATCCAATGCCCATACTTATTTCAAAAAGAGATTGCTGTTTTAAAGTATTATAATCATTTAGGTCCCCAAATTTATCCCCTTTGTTAAAATTTGTTTGTAATTATGTATATATCTGTATTTATCCTTGTGTATTTGTATTTATATGTAAATTTGCTGATATTGGATAGATACAAAGTTCTTTGCGGTTGCATATCTTGCTTCGAAAGCAAGTGACTGGCTCTTAAATAAGTCATTAATCAGAATGGTGTTATCTTATTACATTACCTGATTGTGTCTTATCACATTGTAAAATGTTGCATTTTATTTGTATGGTTAACGATGTTAATAAATAATGAAGACTGAATGTAGCAATTGTAAAATTCCTACCACCAACCACATACCCCCGTCTGTCGTGGAAGATCTTTGTCATAACATGACATATTATATTACGTTATATTACGCAGCTCGGTAGCATGGAATAAGTAAATAAGGGGTCGTCCAGAAAGTAGCTCAGTTTTTACTCAGAGTAATTCGGCAAATTACGAGAGCTTGGCGCCTGCTAGACTCAGGGTAGGCCACCCTGCCGTACGCGTATGCACTGTAGGCAAGATGTTACCGATGTTACCTACCTATAAGGCGCGGCAATTTCGTAACGGCGAATGACGGACGTACTTTCTACTGCTCTTTTGTCGCTAGTATTTGGTGGATATTTGAATATTGGCCCATCTTTTCAAGCTACCATCGAGGTCTGTATTACTGGTTGGTACTTCCCGCCAAGCGTAGCGTAAGGCGCTAAAGCAGCTTCAAGCAGCACGGCGGGAAAATGGCAAATTCACATTTGCACGGGCCCATAAAATACTCATCCAATAATTATTTGATAAAATAAAACTTGAAATAAAACGGAAAGTGATAGCATTAAAAATAGGTCACAAAACTGATTTGAAGATTCATAAGATGTTTCCCACGGGTGGCTACTCTGCTTTGTTGTTCTGGTCTTAAAATGGCCGACAGAATACACATCATTTCAGGCAGCGAACAGTAAAATTCGAGGATCTGATCTGTTTTACGCAACAATTCGTACTTATCGCCTCTGATTATCGTTCTGTCAGGACTGAATTAGAAAATAATATCTGTTGTCGCTATTGACGTGCGATATATGACATATCGTGAAAGAAAAGTGAGTACGGTTAAAACGAACCTTATTTCTATGGATACACAACCAGTTTTGATTAGCGAATAAATAAATTTGCCGCCCATCGTGACAATTTTAACTTTATGCTTTTACAAGAGATTCCTGTTAAATTTTACTTTTTTGTGTGTGTGATTATGACAAAAGTTAAGTCCGACATGTTCGAAAGACGCGTGACTTCCTCACCGAAATCCCTTCAACTTTTTCACCGACCGTTTGTCGTTTTCCACGGGTGAGGAACGGTTTTGTGTGTATTTTCCGTTGAATAGTGCTCAATTGACGATACAATTAATATACTGATCACCAATATTTTACCTGTTGAAATGGCTGATGTCACAGCACGTATCCCCACAATCAAACAAGTAATTTTTTAAGTATGGTTCTGAATGATTTTTAGGAATATGGGGCAGACACTGTCAGAGCCAGTCACAGAAAAGGAGTCTGCATGTTGTCAAAATCAACTGTACAGAGTGGGTTCTAGCTGCATGCAGGGATGGCGTATAAATATGGAAGACTCGCACACCCATCTCTTATCACTTCCGGATGACCCAGGGACTGCATTTTTTGCTGTCTATGATGGACACGGAGGTAATTTTGGCTCTTTTCTTCTGTATGTATGTATGTATGTATTCCGGCCCTGTTTCTAATTTGCTCATAAATTCTGATGACTTTCTCATTACAGGTGCCAAGATCGCTCAGTATGCAGGAAAACACCTACACAAATTTATTTTGCAGCGACCAGAGTATAAAGAAGGATTAATACCAGATGCTATGAAGCAAGTTAGTAATTTTAGGTTCATTAAGACATTAAATGTTTCAGAGTAGTGTCCTCCTTTAAAATTTGTTCATTCATTACTATACTATTTACACAGGGGTTTTTGGATGTTGATACTGCAATGCTTGAAGATGAAGCACTGAAAGATGAAATGGCTGGGACAACTGCAGTTGCTGTACTAATCAAAAACAATTCTCTTTTCTGTGTAAGAGTTTAAAAAATTGTCTCCTTGTTAAGTATTATGTTTCAAAGGTACACTTAAAAAAAAAAATACTTTTTTGCAGGCCAATGTAGGGGACTCCAGAGCAATTGCAAGTGTTGCAGGTAGGGTAGAACCCCTGTCTTATGATCACAAGCCTAGCAATTATGCAGAAAAAAAGAGAATAGTCGCTGCTGGGGGCTGGGTAGAATACAACCGTGTCAATGGGAATTTGGCTCTTTCAAGAGCATTAGGTGACTTCATCTTCAAGAAGAACCAAAGAGTTCGACCAGAGGAACAAATTGTTACAGGTAGATATATCACTTTTTCTTGTTAAATAATGTTTTTTTTTTTTTTTGCAATGTTTTCTTTATATATGTTTGTCCATTCAAATTTGTTCTAGCTTTTCCGGATGTGGAAGATAAAACCATCACACCGGATTGGGAGTTTATTATCCTTGCATGTGATGGTATTTGGGATGTTATGACTAATGAGGTATGTAATAATCCTTGTTGATCTAATCTCTTGTCATGTGATTGATCTGATTATCATTCCTCTATTTATTATTATTTCAGGAAGTTGTTGAGTTTGTCAGAATGCGAATTGGATCAGGCATGGATCCTGAAGATATTTGTGAGGACCTTATGAATTGTTGCTTGGCTCCTGATTGTCAGATGGGTGGTCTTGGTTGTGACAATATGACTGTTGTATTAGTGTGCTTTTTGCATGGAAAGTCTTATGAGGACCTGTCAGCACGCTGTTCAATTGAACCAGAGCCATTACCAGACCCTGCATCAACGACTCCTGAACTTGAATACTAGTCATCTTTAAAGTAAGGTTAATGTAATTGTTTAGGACTAAATCCCCTATTAAATTTTTAAAGCCAAATATTTTCTCTATAATGCTTTGTTCTGCATTTAATTGTCTTTGTTTTCTGAACCAAAAGCTTTAAATCTTTTTAGGTTTTTTTAGTATCTGTTCCCATGTGTTTATTAGTGCCATTCTTTCATGTGCTGCTTTTCTATAAATTTTGGCCACCTGTAACTATGACTTACACAATTCTTGGTTGTGTCTTAAACATGAATTTAATATTTGAAAGTTTAACAGTGGCAGCAAACTTCTATTTCAATCATTGCAGCTATTTTAAATTGATGAAAGTGCTCCTTACCTGTCTATGAAGTTAAATAATGACATTTTCTTTAACAAATTCATATTGTTAGTCTGATTTTTGTTTCTTTTGAGACTACTTTTGTCATACTGTTCTGAAGAGTTAGTGTTGAAACCTATTAATTAAACTTTATTCTGTTGTCATTATTATTGTTTTTAAGGCTTTTCAAAGCCATTTTTATCATGTTGATTGGGTCTGGGTTTGCATGCAATTTGTTCTTAATGGCATGTGAAATTTATGAACTACCCATTCCTTACATTATGATTTGCTACTTAAAGTAATCTAAGGTTGTTAGATGACAGGTTGGCAATTTCTGACATTTTAATGAGGCTGCAAAGTGCCTCTTATCAGGTTGTTCTGCATCAATTTTCTTAATGATATGCATGACTTAGTAAAATTGGTTGTTTGATAGCATTGCAAATCTCATTAGCAATGTTGTGATCTAAGGTTTTCTTGGTCCACAGATTTGTAGACTTCCATGTGTTTTACTGGTTTGTAAGTAATTCTGGAATGAACTACTTATTGTTTGACAAACAAGAGGAATACAGTCCCCTAAAATTTCAATTTTTTAGTTGTCTTCTTTTTGTGGATTTTGTGTTGAAACACTTTTAAGCTTCTGTGAACTTGCTTAAAACCTTATTGACTCTCACTATGACAGCAGAGGAAACTACCGTTAAACAGGCTAAGATGGACCATGTGAGGTAATGTGGACCACCCTCCTATGCTCTGCTTGACCACTGAGCTGTCGCCCAACATTGTTAGGAATACGACTAAGTGGTAGTATGAGTTGAGCAGAAGCGGAATATAGAAAAAAAGAAGGTGGTCCACTTCACCCCGCATGGTCCATATTACCGTTTTACGGTAGTCATTGATAGTCTCAGTTGCATGCAAAAGTACCTAAGTAACAATTATTTTTATATCTGCTCGTCAATCAATGTCTGTCTTCCTCTTGTTCTTCTGTAATGTACACCTTTGGTTATCTCCTTTAATGGCACCAATTTATTGAGATTTAAATGCAGTTCAACTACAGTAATCTATATTCTCTGTGACTACAATGGAAAGGTAATGATCTCAAATTAGTACTTTTGACCATTGTACCTACTGAAATTCATAATTTGTCAAATACTTTCTCTTGGCTGATTGTATTTTAATCTGATGCATGCTCAGAAGCGCATAAATTTATACAGTAATTAGTAAGTACTGATGATGTAAGCATCCAAAACTATTCCAAGAATCAGAATTTTTGCCCAGTGAATTGTAATATTTTGCAGGCATTATTTTGTGCCTTTTTTTTAAAATTTGAAAATATCTACACTAAGGGGAAGATGTAGGTAGTACTTTGGTGACTTGATACTAAGTGTATCTCATGATCTTGTTAGTAATCTGTTTTTTTTTTTTTGTTTTTTTTTCAAAAAAAACTATAAAAATATAAAATAAAAAAATATCTTAATACGTAGAAGCAGAAAAAAAGAGGTGTGAGGTAACTGTTGAAACCGGTCAACGGTCCTCATGGGATGCTGTAGTAATTGTATGGACGTGATATTTGCTTACTGTTTTAGTGATCCCTCTAATGTTTCGTGTTAAACACCTACCTACAGTGAAACCAGCTCATAACGTGGATCCCAAGGAATGACCAGAAGTTATGTTTTAAGCGAGATTTTTAACACACAGCTGTATAAAAATGTGACATTCTATCGGGCGTACGTAATAAGTGAGTCTCACTGTACTTGTACGATATTCTTTTCATGAATTGAAGTGCAGCACATTTAATCTCAATTCTCAGAACTTTTCATACTGATAGTGTCTGTATTGTGTCAAACCTATTTTTACTATCTGCTCTGTGATTTCCAAAATTATTTTCAACTGTGAATGTGGAATGTTGAGGCTGATCTTTTCAAATTATTTTAGGTACTTGATTTGAGTGTGATAGAGCTCAAATCTTAATTTCATAAACTTGATGTGAGTGGAGCACAAATTTGTAGTAATGAGTTTTAAGAAATCTTGACTATTTTTCTCAGTGTGTCCACAACTCATTGTGTATTACCAATGGAGCACATTTAATTTTGTACAAATTATGTTACTATATCAGAATACTACTTCCTGTGGTGTTAATACAGAAACTCAGCCATTACTCATTGTGTTATAGGAACTAATCACTGATGGGATCAATTTCGTTGTTATGTATGAGATTTTATAATGAATGAATTCCTAGTTGCTCATCTCTTCAAAATAAACATTTTTACCTAGTTCCAAATGTCTTACACAGGGAAATATTTGATTTCTGATTTATTTGAGAACTTTTTGGCAATAAAGTACACTGTACACAGTGCAAAATCCTCTCATCACATAAACTGACAAAGTAGCTCAACTTCTAAAGCAGAGCCTAAGTCTCACTGAAACACTCATTTGCTGTGTAAAATTACAAAAAAAAAAATAAAAAAAAAATTGTAATAAAATAACAAAATGCTGTATAACAAGTTCGAATCTGACACTTGGGGAAATAAATAGCAATTGGACTTGTTTAACTGGGATATGCATTTTGTAGGTTCACCTCTGGTAAGGCTTAGATTTGAAGTTTATAGTCCTACTCTATACTGCAATAGGAATTGCTGAAGAAAAGTCAGGTTGTACTAGGCACATACAAATTATAAATAGACCTATAATTTCATGGATCATTTACAGTAGTCAAAGTGAAAGCACATACCACCAGTTGCAGGACCTTAAATAAGTTTAGATTCTTATCCTCCAACAACTTAAAACCATGCAACTTTCTCAATTAATACTGATTAGAACACTAGAAATTAAAAAGAAACAAAAACTGTCACAGATAAAGTCTTACATCTATTATACCTATCTCTATAAAATTGCTAGTATATGGGCCAGTTGAAGGTCAATAGATGTATAACTGTGAAAGATTTTACACATAAAAAAATAACAGCGTAATTCATCATTTATTACACAACAATTTTGTATAACGATAGCTATAGGCAAAGGCTGTTAAACCGCTAACCGTTAGCACAATTAAAAAATATCTATAAATCTAAATGCAAGTGCTACGCTTTCCCATTTAAATTTTCACAAGGGTAAAGATTGCACACAAACCACCAACTGATGGCAACACGGTATTTACACAAAAAGATTAAGTGCTCATGTTAATTTAAAAATACAAAATTAAGGTTCAGATGAAATTTATGATTGCATTTCATGGTTTTAAATAGCACAATTTAACAATTACTTTCATATTATTTATTTGTCAAAAACCTTTCAAGGTAGTCTACAGCTTCAATGTCAACATCTATACAATTCATGATTACATTCTTTTCAGCTTGTTTGCCAATCCATAAAATATAAAAACTGACTTTACAAAAAGTTTTAAAATTACTTTGTACATATTTTGCAAGGTTTGCATTGCAAATTGACTTAATGTAACAAGATAAAATAGATACTGGTGTTTCCTGGGATATAATCTCTCAGTTTACGCCTGTACAATCAAATCATTAATCATTGACAATGCCATGCCATGGAGATCAGCTGCGCTGCAGGTCTGGTGATCTTAAAGTTATGCTCCTGACAGTTTAAAGCCAAATTAGGAAACAGACAAGAGTACAATGCCCAACTAGAATCAATCATAAATATACACAATTTATCACACATGCTCTCATACTTCAAACACAATCGCACATAACTGGCAGAACATAAAAAAAAAGAGAAAAAAAAGATAAATGACGGTATAGGAGATACAATACATCCTACAGGACCCTAGAACTAATTGCTTATAAGACTGCTGATCACATTTTAATTTATTTAAGTTGTCTTGCTTTAAAAGAGAAATCAATTTACAAGTAAAATATCTTTGGGTAGGAAATTACAGTCAAACTTACTCATGATTAAAAGTAGGAAACATGTAACAATAAATTATCTATAAGTGAGTTTAACTATAACTCACCCGCATTAAGACATGGCAGTTAAGACAATTGATTGAATGGGGTATAATTTCCTTTACCTTTAAGTACAATATAATTATAGATAAAGAATGAAAAAGAAATGTAAAACCCCATACTTTGAAATTTGTAAAATGCAGAATTTAAGTCCATTTAAAACAAATTCAAAAGGTTTGCAATACATTGTGCATGGGAGCAGACATATAATATCATTCCAACTGAAGAAAATCTAGCCCGGCTCAGTTCTTTTATCTTCCATAACACAAAACTCTGGTCCTTACAAACTATGAAGGGCCAAATAAACACATTCAGTACGGAATCTGCAATTTATTATGTCATCTTAATTATTCTCTATGGAATATCACCGAGATGAAAACCCAGGCCTGCAACTAACTAGTAAAAAATGGGGGCACAGCACTGTTCTCCTGAACTTAAAGAACATTTCTCTAAAATTACTGTACATATATATATACAAACTGGTAGATACAATTGTACAATCTATTTAACATTCAATGAAGAAAACAATATTCTACAGCTTTAAATCACTTGAGATTCCACCCTATAGTGAACAAGCAAACTATTTCTTCCCACTCCTAAGACTCTAGTCACGTCATCTATTTGACGCATGATTCATGTCATATAGAACTTGAGCCACAGTTCGAGATGATTCTACATTGCTTAGTGCCACACTAGCTAAGTGTGGTTCATGGCTTCGTAGCAATCTGCAAACAAAGAAGAATGTGTTTGAGAACAAAGCTAGTGTGAAACAGACATTTTAGACAAAAAGGAGCTAATTTCAAAACTCATTTTACCTTCTCCCAGAATTTGAGTAAATGACTAGGTTGCGTAGTATTAGGGCAGCAGTCAAACGAATGCTTTTTGTAACAGGTCCCTCATTGTCATCCTGAAACCAATTAAAAAACAATATTCAAATACAAAGCGGCAAAAAAAAAAAGTACAAATATTGAAATGTCTTTCTAAAAAACTGATGTTGACAGCTTGAAATGCAGCACCTCTTTGTTCCATATATAGTCACAAAGAAAATAAAGGAAAAATAAAAAATAAACAAACTGAGAAACCAACAACACAGAGATTACAATGAGACCCGTCTCCACTGAAAAAGCAGCATTTGGGACTTGTATGCAGCAGATTGATAGACGGTTAAGTAACTCCCAATTTGTTTTGAGTTTTAAAAAAAAATGAAATTTGGAAATGTTAGGATAAACATCCTTTGAGGGAAAAAAAATTACTACAAACAGTACAAATCTATTTGAGACACAAAAACTTTAGTTTTAAAGCTAAGAGGCAAAAGCATTAATGAAAGTCAAAACATATCATTTTGGTTCTCTCTAAACTGATAAGGTAGAATTGGGCAACCAGAGGGTGCACACCACACCACACAAACAAACAAACAACCTTCAAAGCTAATTAATTCTTCGGTCAAAGAGAAATCATTGGTTTTGAAGTGCTGCCTCATGCTGGGCACTTCAACAACAGTAAAGTAGATTCACAAAATAAAGTAACAACATATTGAAAAACAATAAAACACACACAAAAAAACAAAAACAAAAAAAAACCAACACACACACACACACACAAGAAAACAAAACAACTATGAACAATCTTTTCCACCAAGTTTCATCAAGCATGCAAATCATTCACATCAAAAGTGAGATGCTCCTATATGCATCATGTAGCTGGGAGTAGCTGTGCACAGCACAGAATACTTTGTGTACAACTTCACTGATTCACTAGAAGTGCAAAATGCGTGTGAAGGTGCAAGACTGTGAAGAACTAGTGCACCTTTGTAACCATCACCAATAGACTCAATACTGTACATGTTGCCTGAAAATTAACTAACGGATCACTGAATTAAAATTGTGAAAAACTGTTTATATGCGGATTTAAGCCGGGCTGCCGCTACCACAATCCTAGAGACGAATCGCCAGATGAACAGTCTACGCAACGCGGTCGCACAGGCAAGTAGTGCGCAGACATGACTATGGTCACGTTTTTCAGTTTTAGTTAACCGACACGGCCGGGCCCCAGCCCAACTCATAATGCAAGAGGGACGTCAACCGTCTTTGTTGCTATACTTCCCTCCCTCCCTTCTCAAACTCTCTTATGACAACAGGAGCGCGATCGTAGCGCCTTCAATCGTTTTTCTCCCGGAACTAAACGCTTTCCTTCAAAATACAAGTGATCTTGGTCAAAAGTACCCACATTTTTATAAGTACCATCATATTTTTAGTACCATTCACAAGAGCAATGGCGACATGAGGGCTTTATTGAGTTAGCACCAAGTTGCCTACTTTAGTTCTCAGCAAACCAGCTTGCGCAAGAAGAAATGTTATTGCCAACAATGTTCACTGTCCAGTCTAATTAGCAGACGTGAATTTAGAATTTGGCACGAATTCTCTAACCATAACATCTCTGTTCTGCAAAAACAGAATTGCAGTTCCTATCTGAGTCACTTCACAGACCTCAGGATGTCAATTTCAACAAGAAAGAGGTTGCTAAGACAGAGATTAGGTGGAAGTTGAGATTTTCATGGCTCAGAAAAAACTCTAGTATGGGGAAAATGGTGTGAAAATAAGGAACTACAAACAGTGGAATTGAAGGGTTTAAATGCGGGGGAAGGACTAAACTAGCATGCAAAGTCAAAATCAACAGAATTTTAAGAATCCTTAAAATTCATGCTTTTTTCCGAGCTGAGATATACAAAACAAATAGATACATCAAACAATTCAAACTAGGTTTGGGAAAATTTTACCTGTTCGGGTGGAACAGGGACAGGTGCTGGTCCAGGTTTATGCTGTCAGACAAACATTCCATCATCAAAACTTCCCCTCAGAGACACAAAAAAATGGGACATAAAGGGTGTCTAAATTCAATACTCTACTACCACCCACTGATATGTATGAGGAGTGACAGGGGGACAATGACAGATGACAGATGACGTATATAGAAAATTCATTTGACATTCCTAATACCCATTTGCAACATAAAAAAGTATTCAAGGCACCACTTAATTTGTATCTTGAAAACATTCTCAGGTACAGAGAAGAGGAAGTCAGACTATCAAAACTCACCAGTAGTTCCTTCGGGTTAACAAATTCCAATGCATGTCTCTTGATTGCATGAAAAGCTGCGTTAGGTGCATATCCTGGATGTGGTGGTGGAGGCTGTGGAGGAGGAATTTCACTGCGGCCACTTTGAGAGAGTTGTCGTCTCCGCATGGCCATCATGCGCAATACCTGAAAATCACAGAATGACTTAATGCAGATTTTTTTCAAAGATACGAAAAAATACTTAAAGAGAAATAAATTTACTTACATCAGCATTACAATGACGATCAAACAAATGGGTCATAAGAGAGAATCTTTTTCTTTTCATTGCATCACATCTTTCCCACAAGCATTGAATCTCTTGGCTTCCGGATGGACAATGTGCTTCACAAGCATGCATATAAACTTCATTAGCAGACTTGAAGCTCCTAGATAGAAGAAATGGATATTTTAGTCATAATTTCAGACAGTTCTAATTTTTAAAAAGAGAAATTTGTCAATATTGAGCTTTAAATTTACCTCATACAGCCTCTCCATTCACATAAAAACATAGATTGGTTAGGCATAGGTCTAGGTACTGGACTTGGCATCCCACCAACTCTTGAAGTATTTGAGGCAAGCATTGTAGGCTTGGTCGAATTTACTGGAGTAGCAGCTGATTGAGGGCTTGCTGGCCCTGCTGAAGCAGTGGTAACTGTATTTACTGTAGTTGATTTTGCAACAGAACTCCGAGTTCCTATTCGTGTTGCAGTGGCATTAGTTACTGATGTACTG
This sequence comes from Frankliniella occidentalis, assembly GCF_000697945.3. Taxonomy (NCBI): domain Eukaryota; kingdom Metazoa; phylum Arthropoda; class Insecta; order Thysanoptera; family Thripidae; genus Frankliniella; species Frankliniella occidentalis. Next base: position 246,557 of record NW_026267338.1, on the reverse strand, counting down.
CTTACTACACCATTTGGTTTACTAGTCAAAGAGTTCGGGCTTGGGGTTGGACTCGGTCGGACAACATTTGGCCGAGACCCTGCACTAGCATTAGGGTTGGCAGTGATTGTTGGAGTGGGAATAGGTGATGGGGACGGAGTTTGAACTGGGGATGGATTGGCAGTTAACACAGGTGTGGGAATGCCAGTGGGAGCAGGAGATGGTACTGGTGACGGCTGTTGGCTGGTTGCAACCAATGCTGGTGGTGCAGAATGGCTCACGGCCCCTGTTTGAATTACAGGCCTCTGGACGGGTGTCACCACTACAGGCTGACCCTGTGGAGTGACTGCCACCAATTTCTGTTGGACAGCTTGTTGAGTAGTCACACCACTGACTGGGACAGTGCCTCCAGGTTGTTGCTGAAGAATAATGATTGTTTTGGCTGAAGTGCCCTGTTGTTGAGGAGTCTGAGCCACTAAGACAGTCTGAGGCTGTCCCTGAATGAGAGCTGTTTGAGGTTGGGCCATAACGAATTGCTGGCCACCAACTCCACCTGATGCAATTTGTAGCTGATTCCCAGGCTGAACAAGCTGCAACTGCTGTTTGGAGAGCAGTATTCCATTAGTACTTAAAAAATAATGAATTAAAGGTCAATTGAAAAAGGAAACTTAGTAAAAATCTATACCTGGCCTTGCTGCGATATGACATACTGTGGCCTTCCCATCGCTCCAGTAATGACGCTACCACCTGTGCTGGTCTGCATCAGAACAGTCTGGCCTGTAGCTGTTTTTAATGCAGTAGTACCAGTTACAGTTGTTCCACTTTGAAGAGATATTGAGCCTCCTGTTGTGATAAGCACTGGGTTTTGACCAGTAAGGGCTGGTAACAAGATAAAATAGAGTATGATAAATAACATAAATTTTATACACCAAGGCCAGAACCTACACCTTTCAAAAATTACAGTTTGTGCATACCTTGAGAGACAATTATTTGTCGGGTTCCAGCCATCATTACTTGCTGGGCAGGAGCAGACTGGTTTGGATCAGAACTAACAAAGACTTGGCGTATGGTGCCTCCACTCTGAACCAGCTGCAACTGTGGTTGTGATTGTGCCTGTTGTGGTTGTGGTGGTGTTTGCATTTGAGGCTGAATTTGAATCTGTTGTAGGGATTGAGCAGCTGGAGTGACAGGTTGTTCAACTACTTGTGATTGCGTAACAACCGGAGCAGGCTCCTTATTAACTTGAGTTTGAGGCACTTGCTCCATCAGTAACTCTGGATCCTCATCTTCCAGCACTGAAGCAGCAAGAGCAGAGTACAAATTCGCTGCAGCTGATGAAGCTTTGACTTTTTCTTCACCTTGGCTAGATTCATCACCTGAATTTGAGCCATTACCATTCACTTCTAGCCGCAACCTTTTAACATCACTTTTATCATCTGCATCATCCTCAGCAGACCTTTTAATACATGCAGCAACATCACCTTCAGGACCAACCATGACTTCATCTTGGAGATTGCCATCTTGCTTTTCTAAAAATTCCAGTAACTTTTCACCAACAGATAGCTCTTTCTTAAGTACATTGTCTTGCTGCACAGCAGTTGGTGCAGGCTGAACAACTTCACTCTGTTTGTCAACAAGTTCGAGACCTCTTTCAGTAAGTCTCAACTCCATACCAGTTAGGTCTTTATCACAACCTCCAGTAACAGTGTCCACAACTTCAATACCACGTTCAGTGATCCTTATCTGCTTCCCCAATTCAGTCTTAGCTCCTTTAGAGACTAACTCTAGACCACGTTCACTGATACACAAATCCTTGGAAGATAAACCGCCATTTAATACTGGAGGCTCCTTGACATCAACAGATTTTTCCAGGAGATCAACCAGCATTAGATTTCCTTTACCAACAGGTTTAGTATTATCTTCAACAGAAGTTTCTTCTTGTTTGATTTCTGTTTTGATTTCCCCATGGGCAGCACCATTAACGAGTACACCTTCCATACTTTGATTATTAGCTTTGGTAGCATTTTCTTCAGACACAATTAAATTATTTGTACCTAAAAGGAAGCAAAATACATTAGGTTGGTCAGGATTGGAAAAGCAATATTCAAACTTTATCTACGAGTCTACACCTACATTACATTATTATATTACAAATTGACTTACATTTTATCACACTTGCACCATCAGTTGATTCTTGGGTAACTACACGATTAGGTCCAGAACTAAGTGGTGCTAGTGGTGGTGGTGGTGGTTGAGGAGGATCTCTTCTGCTTTGTAATACCGTCCCTCCTATGTGATTTTCCACTTCTGAGGAATCTCCCTGTGGAATGTAAATAAAGATGTTTGTTAGTTATATTTTCAAGCAAATAGAATCATTGTTAACACATTGAGTCCCAGGAGGAGGTGATAAACACAGGTGTGGTCACGTGGGACTCAACGTGTTAATATGAAGGCAAAAAACTAACCTGAGGTTGAATTTGAATGATGGTCGGGGTTCGAGCTCCATTAATTCTTGCAACCCTTAAAGCCTTGCCTTTGTGGTTGACAATTGTCGATGTTAAAATAGCACCAGATTGTTGTTCATTTGGCTGAATGGAGGTTTGTAGTAATTGTTGCTGCAACAATGCACCTTGAGCTGTTGGTTGTGAAGAAGAGATGGCAACATTTGATTGTGCTTGTTGGCCTGCAGCTTCAGGTTGATGAGGTAAAGAGGCTTTCAGAGTTGATTGAGACTGAGCTGTAGGCTGAGAAGAATGTGGCTGAAGAGGCGGAGGCTGCTGTTGCAAGGCTTGAGACACTGATGCAATTTGCACGTGCATGGGTGCTGATGACTGAACACCTTGAATCTGCTGTTCAGATTGCACTGGTTGTTGCTGTTGTTGTTGCTGCATACGCTGGCGCTGTGCAACCTGAAAGTTGATTGATAAAGTTTAGAATAGATTTGATGAAAATAACATGGCTAGAATCCTAACGAGCTTAATGTCATAATGAATAGGTATTAGTTGGCATTCAAATAAAATTGGGTTAGGTTGCTTGTTCAGTGATATGTAATATGTCAAATATTAGGGCTCATGCTTAATAGCTACTTCAAAGTCAAATGTGAAGTCATGCTTGGAATAACAGAAACAAATATCATATTATTCCAAACTCTCCCCTGATAAACAACAAAGCTCAAACCTACAAAATCAACTGTATTTAAACCTCAGTTAAACTACTAGGTAGGGCAACAAAATTCATGCAAGGTTAAAACAAAAAATAACAAAAACACACACACAAAAAGAAAACAACAGACCAAGACAGGGCCGCCTATAGTGCCAGCTAGATATATTGGATGTGTGAGACTGAACACAAATGAAAAGAGGACCTCTAGTAATGAAATTGAAAGCAAAAAATAAAATAAAAATAGAATCTAAACGAATTAAAAAAAAAGAAAAGGTTAAATACCGGGGAAATTCCATATCTCTATACTTCTTACATAGCAATATACAAAAGAAATCTAGAATGCTATTTAATAACCATGTTTTTTTTTTTTTTTTTTTTAATTCACTGCATATTGATTTGACGTACATTTTGGACTAGGATGTGTAATTGATAATGCTTCTAAAGACATTACATAATTGAAAGAAGTCCCTCATAGTCCGAACAACTGGCCAATGGCGGCTCACCTGCTGGATATTGCCGATGTCGATGTTATAGCTGGTTATGTTTCCACTCATCATGCCAGCAGGCTGTGGGCTCGACATGCTAGTCTCGCCTACCTTAGTAGCAAGCAAACTCTTGATAAGGGAAGTGTTTGTAGGCTGTGCTCCAGAGGTTGCAGATTGAACAGAATTGTTTGTGCTTGTACTTGCAGCAGCAGAGGTACTTCCGGAGGGGTTTGTTTCAGAACCAACCAAAGCTTGACTTAGATGTGGATGTGAAGTAACCTTGAGGCCAACATAAAATATGCTACAGATTTCAAAAAAGAAACCAACTTTTACACCTCAACACATATGCCCCACTGCACACAGCCCTTTGAGAAATATTTAATCCCAATTTTGATTGACCAGTTTCTAGACCAATTATCTGGAATACCTCACACCAAAATGACCAACAACTACGGACCCAAAATTACTATAGAACAGAGGATATACTTTGATCCTGAACTCCAAAAATAGCTGTAATGTATCTATGTATATCACTATACATATGTATATCACTCACTCACACACACACACTACATTAGTAAATAACCAAACAGAGAAAAATGTAGCACCAGAACAAACGTATCTACGACTAAGTTACTCAGGGGGAACCTAAGAATTGTAGTCATTTGATAGCACCTCAAACTGTTCTCACTGACTAATTAAAGAGCACAAATGACATCAGTCTCATATCAAAACATCCCTCTGTAATACATTACGGAAAGGCAGACTTGCCAACAAATTACATCAAACCAATAACCTAATGGGAGGCTTTTCTACAACAATAACGAGAGGAAACAACAGCGCTAAGAGCCCGTCACCGAAATAAATAGAATAGAAATCCATGCGTACCTGATTGCTATTTTCCGCGGTTGAGGGAGTATCCTTGGGCTTAGGGGGTGCGCTGAGTTGACTAAGGAGAATGGAGGATGTGGGGGTAAAGGTTGTAGAAGAGGCAGAGGGCGCCGTTGAGGAAGAGGAAACCGAAGTTGGAGGGACAGGGTCTGCATTTTTGTCTGAACTTGTACTACTAACTATTGGTGCAGTGCCACCTGCTGTTGCTGGTTTTTTTTGTTTAAGAAGCTTCTTTTTGTCTATGGGTGAGACGCCTATAGTGGCAGACTCAGTTCCCTCCATAATGACGGGAATTGGCTTGGGTCGCACCTTGATTCCTTCATAGAAAAGCTGCTTGCTGACTCCAGAAGATGATGAATCTCCACCAAACATGGCCGGTTTTACCGCTGGGACAGTTGCAACTCCAAATGCAGTTCTAAAGTAGACCAGATACTATTAAAATACAGTACACGGAAATGTAGAGCAATACAACCAGCACACAGAAAAAAATTACTCTCTTACCTGGCACATTTTGGGAAGTGAAGTGGTGCTATTACACCTTTCCTTCCTGCTTTGGCGCAGGCACTGAGGTACTTGTTGTAAACTTCACTTTGCTCTACCCGACAGCCAGGAACACTTTCATAAGTTGCGCGGAGGAAAGATATAGCAAACTGCTCATTTTCTCTGACTACCATTTCTTGGGCAGTGAGTTGTCCTGAGGGACCCTGTTGGACAAATTAAAATGTAAGAGTGCATTGGACACAACTAATTTACCACTAGGTTATTTTGAAAAAGAGATAATTGTAAAGTGATAAATTACCTGGTTTGCTGGAGGAGGGGTGGCTGTCTGCCGCGGTTGGGGACTTGATGCTGATGGAGGATGCTGTATGACAGAAGCAGGTGTTGACATTGGAGGAGCTTGTGCTATGACAGACATCATTTGACTTGAAGGTTGCAATGCCTGTGAGGTAAAAGATTGTTGCTGGGGCTGCAATGATTGCACACTTGTTTGAACCGATTGTATTGCTGGAAAACTGGACTGCTGTGATGTAGGGGGGAACATGGTTGATTGTTGTGGATTCTGCTGTTGCAAAGTTAACTGTGGGTGCAGGGTCATAACTGGGGATCCAGATCCAGTCTGAGTAGAAGTAAATGCAGGGCCTAGACAAATGAAAACCAATCAGAAGGATTAGATTGGATTAGAGCATCCTACAGAAAGGGCTTTAATGGCAATGGAAGAGGAAAGTAAGACTTACGAATTGGAGTAACTTTTGTCATCATGGGGGATGGAGGATAAACTTTTTTAATTGAGTTTAATGTGTGCTGCATCATTGATCCTGAGTGACCTGGTTGAGTGTGTTCGGCATGCTGAGATGGAGTTGCAGTCTGCAAGACTGTAAGATGGTTGTTGTGGCCACTATTTTCATGTCCCGAAATAGTTTCAACAACTCTCATCAGTATACAAGCTTTTGGACCATAGCTTTGTGCCTGCAAAAGTAATGATTTCAATTATAGTTTTGAGCTTTGGAGAAGAAAAAAGTTAAATGAAAAACATAAAGAAAACCTCATAAAGCCTTTGACATCCTTACCTCTACTGTAATTAGTGACACAAGAGTGTCAACAACTCCATGAATTCTGACAATGAAATTACAGGCCCTTTCACCAAGGGATGAAAGTGAATACAAACATTCAAGTGTCTGCACAAGTAACATAATGTCATGCAGAGTCAGATACCGGATGATTTGTTCATACACCTTTAGAAATAGAAAACAACAGTAATGAATGGTAGGTTATAATAAAATTAGTAATAAGAAAATCTGAGCCTTATTCTCACCTTTCCATCTAATGACCGTTGCAATGCATCTTCATTATCCTCTCGCTGACCAAGTTTATTTAATATCTCTAGAGCAGAAATGATTCCAGCTCGATCTTGACCAAATAACCTTTGTGTAACAGCAGTAAGAATTAACTGAAGAAGAGCATCTGAGCTTAGCCTCTCCAATTGCAGTTCAGAAGCAATATTTCCCAAAGCATCCAATCCAAGTTGTCTTAGTGTGTCCCATCGGGAGTGCAAACATAATAACAAAAACCTAAGGAAAGTTGGATTTGTTGCCAATATAGTTTGGTTTTCCTCTCCAAAACTTAAATTCCGTAGTATGGTTGAGACCTGGAAAATTTAAACTGTTGAAAGGCACTACTCAAGTGACAAATAAAACCGAAACAGAACTTTAAAAATCACCTGTACTACTCTCTGTCCTAAGTAGTCTTGTGTGCCCAATGTTCTGCCAAGACAAAATAGTTCTAAATCGGACGGTTCAATTTCGATTCTGGGTTTCTTAGATTTCTCAAGATCAGTCTTTGAACTCTCCCCACTTTTTCTTCTACCCAGAAAAACATTACTAGGGTAATCCAACCGTAATCCACATTCATCTAGGTCAAATTCAGTTTCATAAAGTTCTCTACTACTATTACGACTTTTATCTATTGAATTTGAACTATCTGTCCTAACAAAACTTGGGACTATAGAGGGTCTTGACTTTAGTGGCCATTGTGCTTCGTCGGTTAGGTGGTGCAGTTCGGCATCTTCAAGAACATCAGCCCAGAAGTGAGTCATTGAACTATGTCGAACTTTCCCATATACTTCTTGGAATAATTCTCTAGTTCCCTCTGAAAAATAAACACCAAAAATATGTAATATATACATGGTAAAGTAGCACAATCTAAATTTGAAGCACAACTGAATATACATACCATTACTAAAAACAGCTGCATGGGCAAGTAGAAAGTCGACAAGTCGTGGGCATTTGTCCAATTTTAATGTGTGCTTTCCTTCATTTGACAGTAGTGTGCACACATTAATGGCAAAGTCTTGCTCATTGGGTAGAGGAGACATGAGAGACATAGCCAGTCGGTCATAATCCGACGGTTTGTAGAGGTCTGTTGAGAGTCCATGGTACGCTCTTTGAGTTTCTGCAACATAATTGGAACAAGACAAGGGTCGTTAAACAAAAACCAATGAATGGTTTAGTGACGACACGACATGTCATGTTGGTCTTCCCTCCGCTGGGTCCGGGGACAAGCCAAGCCCGAGCTGGGCCTGTCCGAGGCGAGCGGTTGCGGCGCTTGCGGGTGCGCCGGCCAGACCGAGCAGGCAGCCACATCAGCTGAGCCGGCTTGGCGGGAAAACGAAACGTCACGTGACCCGGTCGGCGCGGCCCTGGCGCGCTTACTGTGCGCTGGGAGAGGAGGGGAGGGGCAGAGGGAAGGGGGGGGGGGCAGAGGGAGAGAAGATGGAAGGGAGGGGGAGGAGAGACAGGGGTGCACCGGGTCCATGGGTCCACGTGCTCAGGTCAGAGCAACAGGTGGTGTGGTGGGGGCGGGGCAGAGCGTAGACGCGGGGAACGGGGGGGAGGGGGGGATTGGTTCAGAGGTATGCCGGCCGGCACGCGCCTGCCCTGGGCCCATCTGGCCCATCGTAGCATTCGACGCCGCGAAGCCGCCCAGAAGCGGTGCACCGTCGTCGGGCGTTGGGGTCTCGGAGCCCGACCAGCGTCGCGTTGAACGCGAACGAGGTGGAGAGGTGGAGAGCAAGATAAGGGCAGGAAGGCTGAGCTCCCCCGACCCACCAGATAGTAAGCTGAAAGCTGGCGCATACCGCGCGCACATCACATACCGCATTCTTTTCACAGTCAGCATAAAGAAGGAAATGGCTAAAGCATTCCAAAGAAACACAGTGGGGGCAACAACTTCGAGTATTCACGGTTCACGAGGGAATTAACATCTTCGGTATTCAGCGATTATTCAGTAATATATTCACTATTTGAGCGTATCTACAGTGCACGAAATTCCGAAGTTGGTGCCCCCACGAGAAACACACCCTCTCTGTGCACAATGCAGGGGGCTGCAATAAGTGCAACATCTCAAAAGAATTCCGCACGAAGGTCTCTGGCGACCGGTGGGGGCGGTGAGGTGGCTTGGCTTGGAGTGGCCGACGCACTAGGAGGGAAGGACCATGGGCACCCCCGGCTCTCAAACCAACGATCCGTGCCCCAACATAAATTTTACTACAGTATACTATGTCAGAGTTATATTATCAGTGTTTTATTATATTCTGAGTACCTTTCGGCTTCCTCATGATTTCAATTATGCAGATAGTTTAAACAATGCCAGGTCATTTCCTCATATAACGACACTCATCTTGTCACCACGGGGAACGTTTCTTCCCGGGCAGGAGTCAACAAAGAAGGGAGACAAAGGAAAAGAGGAGGGCCGAAGACAAGCAAGATTATAACGTCAAAATTATTAACTCTCCATGCCAGGTCACTGATTAGCCCCGCGCACTTCTGGAGTTATACTGAGTGTAAAGGCTAATACTCCCCAGCGTTGCGGGTTTGCATACCCAAGGAGCAATGGCGCCTTACGGGCAGGGGTAGTCAAGCCCGCGACACTGGTATATTATTGCCTTTACAGACGGTACAGTACGGCACGCAAGCGGGCGCGCTTGCCTCTCGCCCCCCCCCCCCCCATGGCGCCGTAGAGGACGAGCGGGTAGGCAACCCGCCCGTACATAGGAGTGCGGTAGGGTATAGCTACAGAAGTGGGCGGGGTCAATCTGCCACCTGGTCAGCCAGCGCTAGTGTTCGACATGCACAAGTCATCATAGACTGCGGGC
>NW_026267338.1:230573-237339 GCF_000697945.3 Frankliniella occidentalis | reverse complement strand
ATTTCAATTATACAGATAGTTTTAACAATGCCAGGTCATTTCCTCATAACGACACTCATCTTGTCACCACGGGGAACGTTCCTTCCCGGGCAGGAGTCAACAAAGGAGGGAGACAAAGGAAAAGAGGAGGTCCGAAGACAAGCAGATTATGTATAACGTCAAAATTGTTAACTCCCCATGCCAGGTCACTGATAACCTGATAACCCCGCGCTCTTCTGGAGTTATACCGAGTGTAAAGGCTAATACTCCCCAGCGTGGCGGGTTTGCATACCCAAGGGGCTATGGCGCCTTACGGGCAGATCGGGTAGTCAAGCCCGCGACACTGTGGTATATTGCCTTTACAGACGGTACAGTACCGCACGCAAGCGGGCGGGCTTGCCTCTCGCCCCCCTCCCCCCATGGCGCCGTAGAGGCCGAGCGGTTAGGCAACCCGCCCGCACATGGGAGAGCGGTCGGTGGTAGGGTATAGCTACAGAAGTGGGCGGGGTCAATCTGCCACCTGGTCAGCCAGCGCTAGTGTTCGACATGCACAAGTCATCATAGACTGCGGGCACGACGGCCACAGTACAGTCGCGCTCGAGCCGCAACATGAGGGCGCGAGCACCACAGGCGCCAGGCCAGAGCCGGGCCCTGCAGACTGATTCCGAAGAGCGCTCAAGGGGAGCTGCCCCATGAGTGCGACAAGGATGAAGCTATACGGAAGGTAGGAGAGCGCTCTTCGGAATCAGTCGGCTGCAAACCAAAGGGACGCACAGCCCCAGCCGCGGGCGGGGCGGGGGTGGATCGATGGAGCGCTTCCCGAGCAACCCCCGAAGTCCCGCGCCAGGGCACTTCGGCTGCACTCGGCCGGGGGCCGAATCCACCCCACCCCCCACCGTCCTTTCCCCGCCCCGCCGCGGCCGCGCCGCTGCCGGGGCGCATTGATCCATCGCGGCGGGCGAGCGGGGGCCCCGCGGGGACCTGCAGCACCCGTCCCGTCCCGCCCGGGCCGCGCCCGCCACCTGAGCGGCACGGCGGGGGCTGGCCGGGGGCCCTCCAGGGTGTTTAGCCGTTTCATTAGCCCCCTCTGGCCCGGGCGGGGCGGACGACTGGCAAACCCCGTGACTCTTGCACCCCACCGGGAGCATGTCCTCCTCAACGGCGGAGTCGGATGGAAAACTTGCTCGGCGGAAAGAAATAGTGCAAACAACAAGCCGCAGAGCCGAACAAAAAATTTGAGGATGAGTAGCGGGCAGCCGTGTTTCTTCTTGTCCGGCAAGGATGTAGGAGAAAAGTTGGGAATCGAGAGCGGGGGCGGAATCCACTCCATCATTGATGTCAGGCAGGGGGAAGGGGGCAGGGTGCCGGGCTTGAGCTGGTGCACCCCCTCCCCCTCACCCCCGCCCGGGGTCGCGAGCCGCTTCGATCAATGCGCGCCAAACATAAACAAGAGCCGCCATATTGGCTGCACATTATCAAGCTTTGGCCCCGCCCGGCCCCGCCCGCAGAGGGGCGCGGGTGGCTGGTGCCCCCCAGCCTAGGAGGACAGCAGCAGCGGCAGCTCGCGGATCGGTGGTCCCGCGCGGGGGCGCGCCCGCCCGGGCTAGCCCGCGGGGCCCCGGGCGGGGGCAAGAGAAGGAAGGGGCAGTCACTACCGCCAAAACACATAAAAGAGCTCCCCGCTCCAGCCCTGCCTGCCATAGCGACGGCCAGTCTGCTGCTGGTCGATACAGTACGACGAGGGGGGCCAACACCGCGCAGCCTGCTGCCCTGAGAGCCCCAGCCTGGCCGCGGCCGGCCATTCAATGGGGTACTATGGGAACAAACTGGAACCCGAGCGCCCGAGCTTCATGCCCGTGGTTCCTACTGAACGCTAATTAGCCCACGGCGACGTCACTGTCGCGGCCGGCAAACGGGTGCGCGGGAGGAAACGGAAGTGGCGTTCGTGCTCTTACTCTTCTAGTTTCCGGTTTGTTTGAAGCGGTCCTCTATGTGGAGCAACGCTGATCACGACCAACGTCATTAACAAACGGCAGACATGATTAGGCCGACGAATGCCCATCACGAAATACTCTATGCACCAAGCCCTCTAGACCCGCATAGACCGCTGCTGACTGTGCGGCAGAGCAACACGACCCCTTCTCCACCCCACCACGCTGCTGCTGCCCCTCTCCCCAAATTCAATTTCCCTGGCGTGGCCCGGCCCTGCTGGCCCAGCCTAGCAGTGCAAATGTGCGCGCGGGCAATAAACCGGTTCCGACCGCCGGCCGGACCGAAGAGGGATCAGCGATAAATGTGAGGAGGACCCGGTGGTGTGTGTGACCACCACCGCCGGGTACCGCCGGGTACCTCCGGGCGCCGAGCCCGAGCGGGCGCAGACAGGCGAGTCCTCCCGGCCCAGGATGGCGCGACCGCCGCCAGGTGGCCAGCAGCCGGCGGGGGCGGGAGGGAGGGAGAGGAAGAGCGAGAGGGAGAGAGCGAGCGAGTCGCGTGACGATAGGCGCTGCCAGTGCGTTACGTAACGTAACGGAACACAACGCATAATGCCCGGTGCGCCTAGCGGCGCCGCGCACTGGACCTGCGCAACGGGCGGCGCAGCAGCAGCAGCAGCACAGCCAGGGGCTGGTCCAGAGAGGCGCCGCTCCCTGCTGCTGCGCTCTGCTGCCCCCGCGAGGAGGCCCCTTTCAGCCAGCCCCCGCCGCGGGGCCCCGCCCGACAGGCGTGCCAACCAACGCGCGCGCGCGCGGCCATTCCTCGACGGCGGCAGCAGCACCAGAGGAAATAAAACCCAAAAAGAAAGCAAATGGTCTCTCCCCATCTCTCTCGCTCGCTACGCCCGAACTAAAATAACCAGGCGAGCAAGGAGCGCGCATATGGCTGTCGGGATGCCGAGAAGAGAACGTGCGAGCGGCGCGCGCGGCGGCTAAAGAGCAAGTGCGGGGCGTGAGGCGTGCGGGGCGTGAGGCGTGCGGGCCGCGGGCAGGGCGCTCTCGCAGCTCTCGCACGCGCGTGCTCCGCACGCAGCCGACAGGGCCCGCGGGGGGAGACCGCGCCCACAAATATCCAACCCAACAGCCTCTCCTCCGAGATGAACACGCCACGCCGAAGCCGGTGGCACACACAACCCAAACCGGGGCCCCCCCAATGCGGCCGTTCGCAAAGGATTTGGGGGAAAGGAGGAGGAGGGGGAGGTCGTCAAGGCTGTTGGGCAGAACGGCGGCAGATTACTGACTGGCCCCCAGGATCGCCAGCAGAGCGCACGAGAATGTTGTATGATGATGTACTTTCGTTTATCATCGGGGCTTTTTCTCGTGGCGATCGCTCGATCGATGTAACGCGTTCACATTCTCGTCCGTAGGAAGAAGAGCACAGCAGCAGCAGCGGAGTCAACGCGAGCAACGAAAAACGGAAGGAAAAGGGGGGAGGAGGAGGGGCGGGCGGGGCCAATCAAAAGGCAAGCGCGGCGGCGAGAGACAAAGGCAGTAAAATAAGCAAGCGAGGCTGGCGCGCGGGCGGGGCCGGGCGGGGCGGAGTGGTCGAGGAGGTGCGGAGGGCCGTGGCGCTGGCTCTCGCGCCGCCCGACCCGCTGCGGATGGCTGGAGGGGCGCTGCCGCCGCCGCCGCCGCCATGGATCATGCCACGTCAATACGGAGCCGGGGAGACGACAGGCGCCGCCGCCGCGGACGACACCGACACCCCGCCGCCGCCGCCACCCCCGCGCGCCGGGCTAGAGCCGGGCCCGGGCCGGGTGGAGCGGCGCGCAGCGGACGGGTAGCGCCGCGGACGCCCCCTCCCCCTCCTTCCCGGTCTCCAAATTGTGAAGTGGCGCCCACCGCTGAATCGACCCTGCCCGCCGCCGCGGCGGCCGCCCGGGACCCCGGCGGCGGCGGGTAGTTCGTAGAGCGGGACGGCGAGGGGGTGGGGGGCCGGATGGTCAAATCCAAAAGCCGTTCATTCCGCTCCGTTTTCCATTCGGTTTCTGACAGCACTAGCACTGCAGTATACGCAGGCGGCAGGCGGCCCGAGCCGCGCGGAGCCGGGCCCACAGAGACCGAGGCTTGCGGCGTTGCCGCTGTGCCGCGCTGCGGTGTGGAGGGAGCGGCTGCCGAGCGCGCAGCGCGCGAGGCCAGGAGGCGGGCGGCCGGGCAGCGACGGTCTCTCTCCCTCTTTCGCGAGCCGTCCCGGGGCCCGGCTCAGGCTCAGCCCCCCCCCCTCCTTTTCCCCCAGCAGGCCCGCAGCGAGCGCGCACTCGACACTCGACCCGTTCGCTCTCCTCGTCCGATCTCGCCACCCACCCACCAGCCCATCCTGATCCTGGAGGTGCCGCGGCCACTGCCCAGCGCGCCGTCCCTGTCCCTGTCCGCCGTGTCCGCCTCACCGCCCGCAGGTGTCGCCCGGCCGGGCGGGCGGCGCGCGGGCGCGTCGCCCGCGGTGCTCTTATTTCATATTGCCGGCGCCGTGCGCCTTATCTACCCGACCCCCTCTCCCCCAGCGACAGCTTATCTCTCTCTCTCTCCCTCCTTCACTGACATTCTGCTCGTCCTCCCCACCACCTCCCCTTTCCTGCAGCTCCCCTCATTGCCTTGGCCCGGAAGTTCTGTCGGTTGGACAGGACACGCCACGTCGTCGTCTCCCCGCCCTCCTCTCTCTCTCTCTGGGGGATACTCGTGCTCGAGTTCTCACGCGCGGCCCGGTCGGCCCCAACTCGGCGGCCTCCTCCTGGCTCGGACTCGCCTCAAGAGAAAACTCTAGTGTGCGAGCGGGGAGCGGGGACGGCCGGGTCGCGCTGCCCATTATCCCCCGGCAGTTCGGCTCGGCATGAGTAAGTGGCGGTCGGTCTGGCCTGGCCGCCGCCGGGGCGGCCGCACCTCGAGCGAACGGCACACCACTACGGCCCGCAAAAGTGGACGGCGGCGGCAGCAGCAGCAGCAACACTTCACCACCGACCGACGAGTACCCGTCGAGCCGAGCACCGCCCGCCCTCTCGCCCTTCTATACGCCGCGCTCTTTTTATTTATCGACATGATTATTGCCAGGGCGGGACGTGAATAAATTATGCTTCATTTGTTGGCGAGGCAGCCGGCGATGGTGGTGGTGCTGCCCCCGCCCGCCCCGCCCGGGCTCCTCCCCCTCTCAGACACGGCGGAGGAGGGAAGCGAGCAGCGAGCAGGGTCGGCGACTTCGTGTCACCTTCATCACGTTATGCCGCTCCATTCCCCTCTCGCATTTCAGAACGCGCAGCGCCACGCCACGCCACGTAAAAGGGGGGCGGGAGGGAGACACATCCAAAGCGTTGTGCTATGTGCTCCGCTCGCACGAGTCGAGTCTGCCAGCAAGCTGCTAACACGATGGATGCGATTTTCACCCGTTTCTGTTTCCGGGCGGCCCTCGGGGGCAGCCGTCCGACCTCCAGGAGTGGCCAACAACGCGCGAGTCTGTGTCCACCCCGAGAGCCAGCGCAGAGCGGTAGGACCCGAAGGCATCTCGGCCGCTCGCAGCCCAAACCCTCGAGCCTTTTTATTATTTCCGTTTGCCCCGGGGCCGTTGCCGGGCAAGACAAAACACACACACACTGGTCGCGCTCCAACCGCCAGTCCCGGCAACGGGCAAACTTTCCGACCCAGCGTGCCCACCCCTCCGCCAAAAAGTTCTTTTAATTTGGAGATTTTCCAACGATCCGGCAACAACGAGATGGGAAGGTGACGCACGGGGAAGGGCCGGGCCGGGTCAGCCAGCGCCCGTTGTTAGCACCTCCATAAAATGGCGCGGTGGGGCAGGTGTCGCGTGTGTGTGTGGTGCGCAGGTACTCACCGCTGAGGATGTGCTGGTGCGTGTTGTAGACGAGGGGCACCGAATGCAGGACCCGCGCCGACCACCGCTTGTGACGGCTGTCGTCGTCATCGTCGCTGGCCCGCCCGCCATCCTCGCCGAGAAAGTGCACCTTCTCGTACCGGTCGAGGTACCTGTGTGGACAAGAACAAAGAGATTCACAGTTAGACGCCGGCATGTGCGCGAGTGCGTGTATTGTCCGTCACACGCCTCCTTCCTTTCTTCCCACCGGCCAGAAGTCCGCCCGGCGTGCCGAGGGTAGGCATCGCGCTCGGCAGGCGAGCCGAGCGGGTGGCCTGCACACCGTGCAGATGGCCCCGCTCCCTCTACAAGTCCTCC
Source organism: Frankliniella occidentalis (assembly GCF_000697945.3). Taxonomy (NCBI): domain Eukaryota; kingdom Metazoa; phylum Arthropoda; class Insecta; order Thysanoptera; family Thripidae; genus Frankliniella; species Frankliniella occidentalis. The sequence continues at coordinate 231,192 of NW_026267338.1, read as the reverse complement.
GCGAGAGACCCGGTGACTGACAGTCGTCGCAGGGCGGGTAATGCATGGCTCTTGACGTCGTCAGCCGGCTGATTCCGCAGGGCGTTTGGTCCTAGCCCCTCTCTCGCGCGCGCCTAAGGGATCGTCCAAAAACTACGTCCGGTTTTCTGGAGATTCATTCGGTAACTTTAAGGGGGCTCGGCGCCTACGAGACTCGTGTTAGGCCACTCCGCAGTACACGTATGCTAAGCGAGCAAGATGTTGCCTACCTACCAGGCGCTACGAGAGCGTGAACGGGACTGAACGGACTGAACTTCCGCAACGGCGGGCGAGCATACAGGACGACCCCTAAGCGGTAACGGTGGTGTCTGGTGTCTAGTCCATACGCGTAAGCGATTTTCCGAATCAGTCAGTTTGGGCGCCGCTCACGGGGCGACAGAGGGGCCGCCGGCCGCCGCCGTGTGGCATCCACGCGCCGCTGCCCCGGCCAGGCCGCCGCGGGGCACCGTCGACTACCACAACACAACGCCTGCCTCCTCGGGCCCCGCAGCGCCCCGCCGGCCCGCCATGGGCCCCCGCGGGGTGGGGAGCGGTGGGGTGGCGGAGGTGGGCGGGGCGGGGGTCCGCGACTTACGCTACT
>NW_026267338.1:216040-230145 GCF_000697945.3 Frankliniella occidentalis | reverse complement strand
GCTGGGGAGGGGAGGGGCGGCGGGTGGTGGGAGGGGAACCAAAACACAAGTCGGTCGCGGGGAGAGCGGGTCGACAACCTCGGCCGGGCGGCGTGCCGCGGGAGGCACGAGTAGGCCAGCCGCTTGTTGCACCAAGCACGCGGCCAGGGCCGGCCGGGGAGCCGCCGCCGTGATGGTCCTTCCCCAGCGGCGTCAGCCGTCAGCGTCCTCCTCGGCGGCGGCGGCGGCGGCGGCGGGCCGCGGGGCCCCCGCCCCGCGAGTGACAGTCACGCGTGAGGGGAAACTATTCAGCGTCGCGCGCCAAAAGCGTGACTCACCCGCCTGGCCATAAAGGCCAGAACCCGCCGCCGTTCGCATTTCACGAGCAGGCCGGCCCCAGCTTTGGCTCACGCCTCGCGAGGGGGTGGGTGGAGTGGGGCGAACGGAGAGATCGCGTCGCGAGAGAGAAACAGAGGCGGAGCAGCAGCAGCAGAGGAGCACTCGACGAGACCAGCAAACAAAGTCCTCGAAAGGTTGGGCGGCCGTCTCGGTGGCGCTCTCGGCTTATCTATCGCGCATCTCCTCGAGTCACGGGGACCCCGCGACTCCCTCTTCGCGGGCTGCACGCCTGCACGCCGGGCCTGCACCAGCGTGCGGTCTATGATGTGCCCGGGCAGTGGCGTGACGCCAGGGGGGCGGCCCGCCCGGGCGCTGTTGCCGCACCGCCGCCGCGGCGCCGCCTCTCACGGCCCCACCGTCTACTACTCACCTGAGGTACACCTGCTTGAGCGCGACGCCGGCGTTGACACACTGCTGCGGCAGCTTGAACTGGTCCATAAGGTCGTCCCACTCATTTTTGTAGTTGACCTGCAACAAGAAAAGTCGAGTTGATGAATGGCGAAAGAAACAGATTGAGACTTTGCGACTGCGGCAGAGGAGAATGTTGATCCGAGGCCGTACAGAACGAGCGAGAATTCCCCTCGCGGCGAGTAGTTTAATGGTTTATCCGCGCCGAGCATTGCAAAACCCTCCCCGCGCACCTTCGCCGCGCGGCGCGGCCGCCGGGGAGAAAACTCGGCTTTATCGCGCCCAATGCCAGCGCCTACTGTACTCCGACGAGTGGGAATCCGACATGCTTTCAAGTGTTGGAAAATTTTATTGCATTGTTCCGGCGTTGCTGGCCAAGCTACTGCGACGCAGCCGATTTGACAGCTAATGGGCAGGCCAAATAGCGGTGGTGCGCTGCTCGGCTAAAGGAGTGGTGCTTTTAGGCTTCCTGCCCGGCAGGTGTAGTACCCTTGTTGTGGGGCACTCGGCGAGCCGACACTCGCGGATAGCCCAGATAGCCCTACACCCGCGCCGCCCCGGCGGCAGGGCCCCCGCGGAGGTCAAGAACAGGAGGGGGAGGGGGGAATGGACGCCCCTTGCCTCGACGGCGGTACCGGGCCGCAGCCGCCGGTTCCCAATCAGCTGACTAGCGCCGCTGTGGCGGGGCGCGGCGGGACAGAACCAGCCCGGTGGAGGCAGGGCAGGGCAGGGCACAGCGGAGCGGGCAGAAGCGCCGCGCGCGCGGCCGAGACCACGAGGCGCCCGTCGCGCCCGGCCTGACACGGAGGGAAGTCTGCACTTGTGCAATTCCCACGGGTTGCAGTCCCCCTCCCCCCTCCCCCGACCAGTGCACTAATGGATCTGCAAATGTCCCTCCCCCCCTCCCTCCCTTTGGCATGTGAGTTGGTTCTTTGCCGGTCGGCCGCGGCTAATGTCCAGGCCACCCCTGGAGAAGCGGAGCCCTGCCCTTCCTCAACCCCCGCGGCGGGCCGCGTGTGGGTGGGGTGTTGTGTCCCCGGGCCCAAGCCCAGCCGCCCGGCGGCCCCGGCCTCACCGGCGCGGCGGTCGCCAGCGAAGTGTTCCTCCCCCGAGCCGCCCGCCTTTGGCCCACTGGGGCATGGATGGCATGGGACCAGCCGCGCGCCCGCGCCCGGCACCGGCCAGGGCTGCGCGGCGCTGCGCGGGCTGCGGGCTGCGCCGCACCGCGCCAGCACCGCGCCGCCAGAGCTGCGCCAGGCCAGGCGCGCTTCTCCGCGCTCCGCGCTGCTCTACCCGCCCCGGGCCCGGCACGGCTCGAGGACCCGGCTCGACTCGCATCGCGCCACTGTTTGGCGGGAAAGCAGTTGCCTGCTCGGCCGGCCGCCCCGCCCAGCCCCGCCCCGCGGAGCCGGCCGGCCCCGTTGACACTTCACTTCCACTTCCCCCTGGTCTCGAGCCTCGAGCTCAGCTGTAGTGAGGACGGTCAGGGTCGCTTGCATAACGTACGCCCCCTCCCCCCTTCCCCCCCGGCCCGGTCCCGCCCCGCAACCCTAAGCACTCGCCAGGCCTCTAGCTGCACCCCCGTGCACCCCGAGTCGCGTAGTCCTACAGTGGACTCTAGTGTGGTGTACACATAAGCGCTCAAAGCCACATTCCACCCCCCTGGACACAAGCACTCATCCACACCCTCAGGTGACAGGTGCTGGACACAGAAACCTGATCCATACAGTCTAAGATCTCGTTTAAGCACAAGAGTGGAAAAGAGCACAGGTAATATGTGTCACAGCTGGTGGTGCAAATATTTGACTAATGAAGAGAGCAGAGAGTAAGTCTATAGATTGCCATATAAGTCACAAGCCTAACAACAGCCAACTATACAAAGCACATAATTGTAAGCAGAGAGGAATATCAGACGTGATCAACAATAATTTAGTCAAAAAATGACATACACAACAGATAAGAGACTGATTGACAAAATATAAACTATAAACAGTGGAACAACTGAAGAGTCTAAAGGACTAGATTCGAAACAGTAAATCAAATACAAAAAGAGAAAATCGAAAGAATTCGAACAGTTGTGAGACATACTCATTGCAATGAAACATTACTAGAGAAAAATTATGAAATAAGATGAATGGGTAGAGGAAATTGTAGAAGAGGACATGAAGTCCGACAATTCAAGGTTGTGAAAAAAAATTGGCTTGTAGAATAACCAAACAAAATACAGAGACATGTCCGAAGGGAAGATTATTGCTAATTTCTAGCACCTTAAGACATCATTAGCTTAACCAACTTGAATATGATTACAGCTTCCATAAGTTCATATCTCAACAATTTGCCTACCTTAAGGATATTCTCATTCAAACAAAGCTGAAAATCTTGCTTTCTCATAGTGGCTAGTAATTATCAAATGGAACACGTACCAGAATGAGAGAGAAACAAGGTCTGTCACTTGAAAATACACTGTAAAATTTCGCCCTGCGTTGCTTCACATTTAGCAATCTACTGGTCACAACTACAAGTTTCACAAAACAAAACTCACCTTTAACCAGCCTCCATGCGCGGTAACAAGGACGTAGAGGAGGTACAGGTCAACCTCCTGACCATTAATCTGAGGGACTCTTCGGAAGGGAGTCCTGCAGGAAAACAACACGGGTTTTAATGTGCGAACGGACAAATTGATGATTTGTTTGGGCCATAGCCTCCAAAATCATATCCATGGCAGACCAAAACAAAGCGGCGTACTCACCCCCGGGTATCGTGGAAGTGTTGGAGCTCCCGTAGAAATCCATCACGTTCTTTTTGATATGTGATAGGGTCCTTGTTAAGAACCTGGGCCATAATAAAGCACTTGCACCACTAGTTACACCATCACACGGTTTGGCTGCGGGTTCTCCGCTGATCTCCTCGGCCGAAGCTAATCCAATACGAACAAGTCTTCGTCTCCGTAAGCTGCCCAACTCCCTCCTCAGTCAACGTTGCACTTCCACATATATCGTAAAATCCAGCGTATTTTGATAGAATATTAATCTCCAACTAACATTATTAGTTCCACAAATGCACCAGAAAGCACCGAAAGCTCAACTCCGCCTTAAAACCCATTTAAATGTGTACACAACGGGAGGAGCGAAACAAACGTTGGTTTAGGCCCGAAGCTTGACGCAACTTGCGCTCAAGATGGCGTCGACCATGGATGCTATGAGTGGCGGAAATGTTCTCTTCCAAGTTTTTCATTAATGCATTAAAAGAAGATGCAATTTTTGAATAAATTTTGAATAACGTTGGAGCTACGGACAAAAAAAGCTAGATATTTAAGTCATACAAGGATCACAATCATAAGAATTTTGATTTTAAAACCAAAACTTCTTGTTTACCGCCTTATGAAAATTCTATCTTAGTCGGTGTATGTTCGCTTCGACAAGGCGGTAGTTGGGTGTTTTCCTAACGGTTCCGGGCTGTTGTTTGGTGGGGTCTTTCTGGTCAATTTGATATTTGCTTTTATTCTGAAACTAAGCGTTATCCTTATGAGTGAAAGATTAAACTGGCGGAACTGTAGTGTAAGTCAACGCTTAATTCCGTTTTCATCCATCGTAAGTAGTTTTTTACAAGATATCCACGCACATCACACTCTTGTGGGCAGACAACGTGATCCGTGAAGGCACCCTCGTAGTACACAGTTATCAATAATTTCTGCATGTGTATTGTTAGCTTTGCACGCAGTTGAAATCATTAACTTTAACCAATGCGCACGTGTCGGTTACGACCGGTCCTGAAGTCTTGCGATTATTTGTTAATAAGTTATGACTTACAAACGTAAAAAGTACCACTACGGTGACACTCATTTGAAGAAGAAGTGGCGCACGAAGAGGAGGACGAAGGATCTTGATCAGGTTCGGTCTTGTGCCTTTGACCTATGTTTCATAGGCGTCGCAATTCTTTGCTATCCTACCCCATGCGTCCTCGGTCGTTTTAAATCTGTCCTTCTAGTTTTTCTCGCATCTTGTGCAGTGACACTTTTTTTCGATTTCAAATTATTTTTTACATTAGACTTTTTATCTTGTATATATGTGGCATGTACCTCATTTAACAAATAATAATAATAATTGTTTCTATGAGTGCTGGTACAGTAATGTCAACTTTGTCCCTCTCAGATTGACGAAGATTTAAAAGAAGAGAACGCTGAGAAACTACTCAAACAGCAGGTTGACACTGACAAACCTGGAAAAGCTCAATTTTACTGTCTTCATTGCGCGTGAGTTAACATATCTATAGATTTGCTGTAGGCAAGTTGCTGTTCAACTTCCCTGTAGTACTTGTTTATTAAGTCTTTTCTGCTTCTTTCAGGCGCTACTTCATTAATGACCAAGCATTAAATGAGCACTTCAGGACTAAAGTTCACAAGCGACGCATGAAGGCCCTTGAATTGGAACCATACACCATTGAAGAATCAGAAAAAGCAGGAGGCTTAGGTAATTATACAGCTCCTCAAAAACGCAAGATCGAAACTCAGAAGCCTATTACAGAGGATTGCAAGCGTGCCAAACTTGAAGATGATGAAATGTCTGACGAAGCTTGAATTTTGAAATTCTGGTACAATGTTTTCCCAATCTGCAAGGCTTTTGCCTGTAGCGCGAAGTGTGCAGTACACTGCTGCAGAGAAATGCAGAAGAGGATGCACATCATCATTATATATCACTGGTGACTTGGCTAGTGAATCATGCATTGTTTTGTCGCCCTATGTTAATCTCAACCGCAGGTTTGAGGACACTGAAAAATTAATTAAAAATCTACAGTCTAGAGGTCTCACTGTTGACCTCCCTCAACTGAAGTCTAGTTGGCAACAGTATGAGAACTTGAAAAAGTTCAAGTTACAATTAGACAGTGATAAGTCAGCAAACTTGGTGAAGTTTAATGCAGCAAAATCTTCCCAAAAACCTAAAGTTCTAAATGATTTGAAGGCAGAACTTGATAAAGTCAAAGAAAAGCTCAACTCAGTCAAAAAAGAACTGTGGGATGTAGAAAAGAAAGCAATTTTAGGTGGCTTAGCTCTTCCAAATGATATCCACCCTGAAACTCCTCTAAATGATTGTGAAAAAATTGTGCACGAATTTGGAGTGAAGCCAGATACCAGTAGTCATAGCCCTAGCCATATAGAAATTGCTAACAAATTAGGTTTAATTGAGTATTATGATTCTTCTTATTACTTCCTTAAAGATGAAGCTGCACAGTTTGAAATAGGCCTAAGCTATTTAATTCAAGATAAACTAAAGGAAATTGGTTTCATTACCATGTCAAACTATGATTTTGGCAAAAGCCTTGTTGTTGAGGGTGTTGGTTTGGATCCTAGGGATGCAAGCTCTGTTTTTACCCTAGAGAAAGATTCTGACTCTAAGGATGCAACTGCTAGACTTCACTTAGTTGGAGGGGCTTCCTTGGCATCGTTCTGTGCTTTCCACACTAAAACTGTTACAAATGTTAAAAATTTACCTCTGCGATACGTTGCTATGGGTCGACATTATAACCCTAACGGTGATGAAGAACTACATGGATTGTTTTCAACATGGCAAAGCTCAGCTGTTGAAACATTTGTTGCAGCCGCTGATAAAGAGATGGCAATGGAAGAATTTAAATCATGTTTAAAGGAAATCATTGATCTGTATGAAACCTTAGGTTATCACTTTAGAGTTGTCTATCTGCCACCAATAAACCTCAAACCATGGGAGAGCTTAAGAGCTAGTATTCAAATGTTTTCCAAGAATATGGCGAAGTATATAGAAGTAGGAAGTTTGAGTCTCTGTGATGACTATATCAGTCAACGTTTATTGATATGTTGTGAAACTGTTCCCGGGAAATCAGCACAATTTGCACATCTGATCTCGGGCACTGTTGTGTCCGTTCCTCGCATTTTAGGTTGTATATTGGAATATGATTCTGGTGGTTTTAAATTACCTTCAGAAGTCCTTGCTGCTATAGCATAAATTGACAATATTGTAAAGGGAAGGATATTCCCTTTTCATTCCATAGTGCATTATTATAGCTCAATATCTTTGCTTTGGCAGCAAAATAACTTATACTGTATTTTTGAATTACATATGAAATTTTAAAAAGACTTGCTCTAGTATGTTTCATTTTCCATGCAGTGATTTCAAAATGGAATATATGTTTTTGTAATTAGTTGATAGATTAAAATTGTCATCCTAGACTCTCATTTGCTGTTAATCTTGATGCTGATTGTGTTGGCTGGGTATATTAATTGTGCTCGTGGTTGAAGTTTTATATAGTTTTATATAGTGTTTCAGAATAGAGTAAATAAATTGATACCTACCTAAGACACTGCTAATGAATCATAAGTACATTTTTTCCCAGTCAGAATTGTCACATCTACAAATATTGTAAGTAGACATCGAAAGTCTATAATCGGTCTATTTTTGGACCACATTTACGTCTTTCCTGTATGGTCCAAAATTATATACCTCTGTTTTTATTTAAATGTAGCATTTCAGTGGTTTCTAACTGGAATTTCTATTTTCTTAAACTGCGAATATGATTTCTACCCACAGAATAATACCCTAGTAATAAGAGGGTTATTCTGTGTTTTCTTTCCCTCATACGACAAAAATAAAATTTGAACCATATTATACAAGACTTAGAGAGCGATAACCTTCGTTAACTTACTACAGATAAAATCATTGAATGATATACTCTTACTATATATTAAACAGAAAAGAAAAACAAGCAACTATGTCACAGGCTTCAAAATTTAATTGGTCTAGTCCAATTTTACTTGGTAATCAATCGTCCCTACTTCATCTTTAACCTTTACAAAATATGCATGTGATTTGCCGAAAACAGTATTTTGATACCATGAAAGTTTACTGTTAGTCAAGGCCTATGACCTGCAGCAATGGTTGAAATTTACGTACAACCTGTCATGTCTATCACTGTTGTCCTGATTATCAGCATTTTCATGTAAAAATGAAGTTTAGATTACTTTATAATTATTATCACATTTAAAGAATTTCCTACCTAGGTGATAGTTCACTTTTATGAAATATTTTTAGCTAATGCAAACATGTGTGTTTGTCCGAGCTTGAATTGAAGGGAAAGAGACTTCCAATGGTCTGAAATCCCTAAGTTCAGGTACAACATACTCCCGGAAACTGCTGCATTGTTGCATAGGAATAAATGCATGTCCTTCGCCTTGCCTTGTCCCCCCAAGCACAGCAGGTGCTTGAGTTGCCGCATACTGCAAGGCGTACTGCACGTGTCAGTCAGCATGAAGTTTTTTTGGATCAGTAAATCTTGCAGTTAGAATGTAAAATATTGTTGGGGTGGGAACAAGAAGTATCAGCAAACTGTGTGTTAAGGGCTCAGTAAGCTGTGTGATAGAAATGATTCCATATGCATTAAGAGCCCAATGAACCAACACAGTAACAACATTGCCAGTATCTGTGAAAGTACTTAACACAAGAGCTGACATAGACTGAAACAAAATAGAGAAACATTAGCCAAAATATTACTGATTACAGCTAAGTCAGGATTTTTCTTCCTTGTTACCTGATCAAGCTCAAGAGCATAATGAGCTGCATTAGATATGACAGATAATACAATTATAATATAGGGAAATGAGAAATCTGTAACATTAAAATACAAATATTAAGAAATATGTTTGTTTCAAACACAGTTACACGGTTACACTAAAAATAATGAAAACGTACATATAAGACCACCAAATGCTGCATGTATTAGAGACAACAATGGGAAGAAGTACATAGCAGCATAAATGCTCAATTTACCAGATATTGGTAAGAAGTGGCCAGCAACCCAAGGTCTTATGAGGAGCATTAAACTTACAGCAATTGCATAAAACATAAAAACCATGGTGTACCTGCAAATTAATGAGACTGCATTATGTGAGGATTTTTTTTTAGTTATGAGATGACAATTCTTTTCTATTGACTACTGTCCTACTATCAGTGAAAGAGGTACTCACAATGGGTACACAGCTTCTTGAGTGCAATGAAGAGTATTTTCATATTGAGGACTTGGATTATGAAAGAGTGTGTACCAATCAGATAAGTGATGAGTATGGCAAGACCTCACACTGAATTCACCAACAGGATCTACAACTAAGACTGTTAAAATTGCCGCTGCAACTGTTTCTATTACAGCGCATACATGAAGAGCAAGACTGGAATAAACAAACAAATCAAAATAATAAATTTGTCACTTAGCTGACATGCTCAACAATGGAAACTCAAAAGCTTACCCCTTTTTCCTGACTGTTGTGTCAATACAAAACAAATGTAGAACACACACGGTAATAACAACAAATCCTAAATAAAGCCAATCATAAAATATTGGATTGTCTTTACACAGTTCGCAAATTGATGAAGAATTTGAGCGGAACCCTCTTGGACAGGCTCCGCATTCTGACAAATTGCTACTTTCGAGTAAAGTTCTTCCACAGTACATACCAGGACAACGACTCTGCAAGAAAAAATAACAAAAGTGAAATAAACATCTCTAAAATATCAATTACAAAACTAAGAATTAGTTATTACCATGGTAATATTAGTGTTTTTAGCAAGAAAAAAGTTGTCACAGTAGTCAGTCTTAAAAGTACACAGGAGGGCACCTCCAATTGCCTTTTAAAGCTTTAGGATGTAAATTGTTGACAAACTAACATTGTTTAGATATTTTATAAAAAATACCGTAATGAACAAACAACTTTAAGTAACCACAATAAAAATGAATTTAGACAGCAGAGTAGACGCTGATTGAATTACGAAATTTAGTGGGGTCTGAAAACCACATTTTCAAGCAGAAAATGTGAATTTAAGGGAAACACCACAAAGATTTCATCAACAAATCTGTTTACACGCCTGCTCGAAACCTCAAAAAATTTCTAGTATGTCGTCTGCTTGAGTCTGACGGCTGTTGTATTCTACAATCAGCCAGGGTTTGAATGGAACGGGGAAATTACTTAGTCGTATTGTTGATTGAAATACGCCACTCATAGGCTTGTATTGTTTATTAAATTAAAATTAAAATTCCCTTAACGATTTTATAAACGTCTAAAAGAAGCAGAACGTCAAAGGAGGGAAGAAAGCTACGCACGAGAGCCGCGCTCTCACGAGGCAGCGGAAGTAAACACAACTACGACAGGCGTTTGTTTTTTCTCGCTAATCACGAGAAGAGGACGGAACGGAACAGAACGCAACGCCAATTCACGACACACTATTTTCAGCTTTATGTAGTTTTCGGCAAATTTGTTTTTGTCAGACAGTGTTTGCGTGTGTTTTTTTTAACCTCTGGACTATCTGTTCGCACGCCCGTCGGACTGGTGCGTTGCGTGGAACCATGACTGCAAGCCTGTACATGAAGTCCGTCGGGGTTTGGCCCATTTTAAAGTCAAGAACGAAGGTGTAGTGCTTTGGTGATGGCGGTCGCCCGTTCGTGTTCCGTGACCACCGTCTTCTTTTAGTCCGGAGCGACGCCAACCTTATCAGTGGGAGAAAATGCAGTGTTGATCGCCTGAAAAAGTGTAATAATATCGGCGCCCAGCCCCCAGCCTACGCTTTGGTCCGCCTAGCGACACAAGCCTGCCTGGCCTGCTCTGCCGAGGTTAGCAGCCACCCGCGGCACGATCAAGAAGCACGGAACAAGAAGGCCCGAGCCCAAGGCTAGGCTAGGGTGGACCTGCAGCTGGCTGCACCCGTCTGCAGCTGCACCTGTCCCGAGGGTGTGTTGTGGTGCAGTGCCGGCCTGGAAAATGCTCAAACCTTATGTACGTGACCGATTGGCTTAAGTCCGACAAGCCCGATTGGATAACACCACCCCAACACATTTGTCAAGTGGAATGCAAGTGGAATTTGTGTGAAGACTGACTTTGGTGATGTTAGTGTGATTCTGAGTGAAAAAACAGTGGAATCTCGGAGAGAATGAGTGCATCAGGCGCGTTTGTGGATAGAATAGATCCCTGGGGCTCCAAGGCTTCACTCAAGAAAAAGAAAAAAAAGTCGCAGGGCTCATCAAGATACCGGAATGCTGGAGAAATGGAATTACAAGCCCTCCCTTATCTCAAAGGTGAGTACTTATTATTTTTCAGTGTTTTTGTTTGTTTTGGTTTATTTGGAGAAGTTTTTAGTTTGGTATTTATGACAGATGTCATCTATGATGGAGAGACAATTTGTGTTTGTAAATAATGGATTTAATCCTTTCAATCATTTATGGCAATTGGCTGGAAATTGCTGTTCTTGCTTGATAAGCTACACAAAATATATTATTTTATACTCATAAGTAAATTGCTTTAACACAATTGAAAATAAACAAAAACCATTGCTTTGAGCCTTATTATAATGCCTATTAAAAGCTGCCGCCTGCTTGTCGAACTCTATCCTTATAGAACTACTACATTTTGATTGTCTCCTACTTCTCATCATATTTAATTCAGCTTTGTCCCAATTATGATCATCTTTGTTGAAAGGGGTTAATTTGTGTGATTTCAACTTTATGATGAATTCGGCAACGTTTTTTTGCCAGTACTCTTATTTTTTCTATTTACTTAAAAAACATCAATCTCCCATTTTGCCTCAGAATCTTTTGCAGTGTGACATATCATTTTTAATTTTCCATTCATTTCACGTAAATGTTCTGTATCAGTTTTTGATGTTTGTAGTCATTGTAGTTCTCTCATTGATCATTAATCTGTCCTGAAGTAAGAGGCCTGACGTTTTGGTGTCACATCATCTGCCATCATCACCATTTACATGTGCGTTTGTTGTTTCTGGGAATTCACCATGTCCATCATTTTACTTTATTTTTCTTGTGCACCCAAAAAAGTCATTCATGTCTAGAGAACTCTGTTTGTGGTCTTGATATTGATATGGCTTTGCCGCTTTATTGCTCTAGTTATGGCACATTCGCGTTAATCCTGTTAGCACGGCCGCCGGCCGCCCCGTGAAAGTGTTGTCCTGTTGGCACTGCGGAGGTAGCAGAAGCACACGTACCCCACTAATTAGCAGGCACCTCGCCGGGCCCGGAAGCGAAGCGCTTGCCAATGCCCCCCCCTCTCTCCTCTTCTCCCATCCCTCTCTTTCTCTCTCCTCTCCCCGCGCTCTCCCCTTTTATCCTTCTCTTCCAGCCGAGCATAACTCACTACTTACTCACCCCGCGGGCCGCGCGAGCCCTTCTTCTCCTCGTGACCTTGCTCGAAACCGCTCGCGCGCTGTTGATACCATGGCGTCGTCCTGCTGCTCCAAATCGATGCTCGACACCCCACCTGTCATGCCACTTTCACTGCTTGTCCCTTCTCGCCCCTTTTCCCCCCTGCATTTTGGTTCCTCACTTTCCACTTCCTTTCGCCACTCTGAAGCTCTGTGCGCACTATTTTGATGTAGTGACGACCCCCCGCCCCCCTCCTTGCCCCGCCCCGCCGCCGCGTGGCGTGGCGCGCTTCAGTTTACGCAGAGGCAGATGTTTATCTGCTCTACCGCTGCCAACATTCCTTTGACTACTCATAGACGCCACTCTGGAAAAAAAAAAGTGATATCAGCATATGGTCAGGAGCTGGCACTGTAACTGGTTGGCGTCTTATGTCGCCAAATTATTGGCGTTCAAAGACGCCAATTTTTGGCGTTCTGAGAAGAAGAACGCCAACCAGTTTACAGTGGGTACGTTTGAAAAGGGGTAGGGGGGGTGGGCATGACCCCCAACCCCCAATACGACCTTTAAACGCCTGATGGTTGGTCAATCTGCAGTGCAATCGACCTGCGGTCGTACGAAATCCGCGACACTCTAACAAATCGCGCGCTGCTTCAGTGGATATTATTTTTTTTATGGCAGTGTACACGACGACGGCGTTTGCGCTGCGCACCTTCTTTGTGACCCCGCGCTAGGCGGCGAGTGTTTGGCGACTGCGTGTGTGTGTGTTGTAGCCGGCGTGTCACACCGTGTCACGTTTTGTGCCGCGTCACTCTTATCGCCGTAACGTCTGTACGTGCGAGGGGAAGGGGAAGGGGGGGGGGGAGGTACGGGACGGGAGGCCCCCGTGTGGGTGCAGCGGGCGCACCGCGGTGCAGTCAGTGGGGCCCCGGCCAGGCCCGCGGGGGCAGGGCCCGGCAGAGGCGAGCAGAGCCAAGCAGAGCCACGCTGGCGCGCGTAACCCGTCACCAAGGCCGCCCCGCCCTGCCCCGCTCGCGTCACGCAGTGGGTCCAGCAGGTGTGCGCGCCCCGCCCTGCCCCGCCCTCTCCTTGCTCGGCACTCACTCGCTCGGGTGTGTGTATTGCAGGGTTTAGAGGCGCGGAGATAGCGGGGCAGAGCAAATGCTTAATAAAAAGTCTCTTGCAGGTGCGTTGAACTCGCGCGGCGGCCGCGGCCGGCGCCACTAGCTTAGGGCAGGACCCGCGGCAGGAGGAGGACCTCGCGCCTCGCACGCCGCTGGACCGGGGGCCGTTATGCAAATCAAAACGGACGGGAATAGGCCCGCGCGCGACGCGCTTGGAGGTTGCCGCGCCGCCGGGGCGCCCGCTTGTGCGGTATAGTGCGGCCCCCTTGGACAGACCGCGCTGCGCTGGGGGACACTTTTCTTTGGAGTGTGCCTGGCTGGGTCCGTCCGGCCCGTCCCAGTGACGCGCGGCCGGGTCGGGCCGGGCCCGCCGCGGACTTGTTGAGGTCCTTTGTCGCCATGGCGACGGGCGGGCGGGTCGGCGTTAATTAATAGCAGCAGCCGCGCCTCGGGACCAGCGCTGCGGCCACTTACAGGCTGCAGGTGGCGCGGCAGAGGGCGAACTGTAGAGGGCTCCCCGCCCGCAGGCACCCGCAGGCACCCGCAGGCACCCGCAGGCACCCGCATGCACCCGCAGGCACCCGCAGGCACCCGGAGGCTCGGCGGCAGGTGGCAGCTGCGGGTGGTGCAGAGGAGAGCGGCACGTGGTGGCCAGGCGCCAGCTGCCCGGGGCGGTCGGCCTGGAGGCCGGCGCGCACGCACCCGCGGGTGGTACCGACGGCGTCAGGTGGCTGCGGCTAGGCTGGGGATGCAGGCGCCAGCTGCCCGGGGCGGCCGGCCTGGAGGACGGGCGCGCGCGCACCCGCGGGTGGTACAGAGGGCGGCAGGACGGCGGGCGGGGGATCAATAGGGCGCCTAGCCGGGGACGCGCGGTCGGTTCGGGCCGGGGCCGGGGCCGGTCGGGGGCTTTCTCTAACGTCCTTGCCGGTCTTGTGGTGTTGCAGGTGAGTCGTCCTCCCCTGGTCCTCCTCCTCCTCCCTGCTGGGCGCGCTGGTGCCACCATGCTCACGTAAGGGCTGCTCCCCCCCC
>NW_026267338.1:205234-206774 GCF_000697945.3 Frankliniella occidentalis | reverse complement strand
GGCTGCCGCTGCCGGTCGATGTGGGAGTGGTGAGTCCTATTTCGACCCTTCTCTTCTCGTAGTCCGACCCGGACCGTGGCAAACATCTTCTTCATGGCCCAGAACTATCGTGGTGTTTGTGTTTCCCGGTGTGCAAGATATTGTTCCTCGGCTCGCACTGCGACACACTCACTCGCTCAAAGCATGGATTTGTATCTTTTAGTATCGGTACGGAGCAATCAAAATTTTTGCTCACTCTTCCGCGTTGATCCGAACACTTGTGCATTCATTTGTACGTAACCATGCACTCTTGCGCACAAATTTGTACGGATCGAAACGGAAGTTTAACTTGGCACGAATGTGTACACAAACACTAGAAAAACAAAGGTGCGAATCCCTACCTTTAAAAGGCACTAACAAAGTTTAGTGCCTTTCCAAAGGTACTAAAGTTTAGTGCCTTTCGAAAGGCACTAAATGTGACCTTTCGCACCTTTAGCTGGCTAGCTTCATATGAGTTCCATACAAGTTTAGTACCTATGGAAAGGCACAAAACTGCCCCCTGCGACGTAAGTGCCCCGGGTAAGGTGCCTTTGGTTTACCAGTGAAGCCATACAATTTCCTATAGCCTGCAATGTTGTAAACCAAGAGCAAACTAGGTGTTAAATTAACAACGTGCCTGTTTTATATACAACACCGTCTAGTAATATAACAAAAGCATTTTGTATAAGAACAGCGGAAGTAAACTAGCAATAAATTTCTTTGTTTTGAATCAAAAACAATCTGAGAATCACGGTGCATTACGATAGGGTTTTTCTTTTTTTTCCTTTTTTTTCTTTTAGAGCAGGAGGTTCTGACTTCTGCACGTCAAATGACGCAGGTTTCACGCACCAGCGGGTGCGACCCGGTCGGCGCTCGCGGCTGCTCGACCAGGTGGACAAGGTCCCCCCCGGCTCCTGGCTCCTGCTGCAGCAAGCGTAATGCGTGCCGGTGGTGCCGCCGGGCGCGGGGGAGGCGAAGTGAAGGCGATCGATGCCTTTGCCGGGAGCCTTGGGATGTCCGCCCCGGGGCGCTGCGCCGTGGAATACCGATACTTGGGGGTACGATTTATAAGGCATCTAGGGGAGGGAGGGGGGGAAAGTCTGATCCACTGGCAGCCGCGCGGCGTGGCGTTGGGGCGGTTGCAGTTCGCCGCGCTTCGCCCTGCCCCACCCTGCCCCGCCCCGTCCGCCGGGCCGCTGCTGACTTGACCGTGGCAGTGGCGCGCCGACGGGGCAGTCCGAATGCCAAGGCCCTGCCAGGGGAAGCGGGGGCGGGAGGAGAGGGGGGGAAGGGGGTGAAAACCCTCGTAAAAGAAATGAGCCGGGCCAAACGCAAAGCCAAGGATAATCTGGTTAGGTTAGGTTAGGCGGGCCGAAGCCTTATTGACATACCTTGGCATTGGAATTGGGACGGGGTGAGGAGGGGGCCGGGCCTCTGGTCCGGTGCAGTGCATCGTCCAATGCGTTGGTTTGAGTTGCCCCTCAGCAAGACTTTACCCGCTCATTATTAGCAGTAGTTGTTT
>NW_026267338.1:199574-205184 GCF_000697945.3 Frankliniella occidentalis | reverse complement strand
GGCCCTCTCGCCGCAGTCGCCACCGCACCGGAAAGTAGGAGAGGTGATGCTAATTTTCGCCGCTTGTTCGCTCCCCTTCCTCCTCCGTCCCCTCATCAAACTACTGTCCTTTTCTTTATGTGGCGCTCTGTACCGCACACCGACACGGGAGTCAAAACGTTCAAACATTTAGTTGACGTTTCATTTGACTTGTAGACACATCACTTGCCTTGCCTTATGCTCCGTGGGTTTCTTCGCACTGCCCGCGCGACTGTTTTGCGGGTTTGCCCAGCGCCCAGCACGACTTTCGCGCGTAGGCGCCATTGTTGTGGCACCCCTGTCCGGCCTGACCGAGTGAACACGCAT
Organism: Frankliniella occidentalis; assembly: GCF_000697945.3. Classification (NCBI taxonomy): domain Eukaryota; kingdom Metazoa; phylum Arthropoda; class Insecta; order Thysanoptera; family Thripidae; genus Frankliniella; species Frankliniella occidentalis. The sequence continues at coordinate 204,839 of NW_026267338.1, read as the reverse complement.
TCATGCAACTCGCGGTGCGTACACAGAAACTCGTGGATACATTTGTTTCACCAGTTTGCTCGCACCGTATCAGCGCCGATCGGGCGTACTTGCTCGCATGACAGAAAATCAATGCAGCGGAGCGAAAGCAAACATCCTTCTCGTCCCCCCAACTCCTGTCTCCTCTCTAGGGAAGTTCGCGCCGCCGGCCCGCTGGGAAATGACAATGTTGTGGGAATGGTCGCGCCGCGGTCGGTGCACCGGTCCCATCCCCGACCACGGCGGGGCTTTTGCCCCCCCAACACGCCGGCGGAGGGGACGTTGTCGTTCGATTTTCGCTGCGCTAGCTGGCTGCGCTAGCTGGCCGGGCCGCGTCGCTATGGCCGCCGATGTTATGCGGGGAGCCAAAGGAGAGACGGCGGTGGAGCCTCCTTTGCAAGCAAGGTGTCGTCTGCCTTGCCGCCTCAGCACCCGAGCCGTGTGCCGTGTGCCGTGCCCTTGGACTGGCGGGCAGGGCGCCGGGGCCGGGCGCCTGCCTCCAGCCGGGTCGGCCGTCCCGCCCGCCACCAGAGCGGCCGGGTTGCCTACCCCGACCCACGCAGGGGCTCGTCGGGGCCCGCCCTGCCCCGCCCGCCGCTCCCGTCCCTCCCCGCCCGGGTATGTGATGCGCGCCCCGGGCCCGTTCCATTGACGTAAGCAGCGGCGAGGCTTGTTGGCCCTCCATTGAGTGATGTACACCCCGTTGGGCTCTGGCCTGGTTGGTGTCTCCTCAGCCTTTGCTGCGCACTGCTGTGCTCTTGCTATGCTCGCCCTCCTCGGTTGGTGGGCTCGGCTGGCACTGGTGCCATACGGCGGCGGCGCTGGCTGGTGTCTCTTCAGCTGATGTGCGATGAATGGACGCGGACGCCTATGACCTTCCGCTAACGCCCCACCCCCCTCTTTCCCCCCCTCGCTCCTCGTCGCACGTACCTCTCCTCTCCCTCGCCCCCCCCCCCCTTCTTTCCTGCTGGGCTATATTTATATATGGGGGGGGGGAGGGGGCTCGGCGTCGCTCTACCCTGCCGACTGGAGTGAGGCTGACGGCATGGCCGTATAGCGCCTCCGCCTCGCTGCATTGAGGTGGGCCCCGGCTACGCATCGCCTCCACCTCGCTGCAGTGAGGTGGGCCCCGGCGGCGCCGTGCCGCCTAGCGCCTCCACGTCGCTCTAGTGAGGTGGGCCCCGGCATCGCGCCGGCTCCAAGCGCCTCCGCCGTTACTCCAGTATGGTGCCCCGGCGCCTCAAGACTGAGCGTGCCCGAAAACACGCCACAAAAAAATAAGATTAAAAATTCAAACGTTCGACCTATAACTTTTTCGAAAAAAATAAAATAAAAACAAATGTTTTTCTTGTTTCCCCCCTGCGGATGAGGGTATCGGCAGACGTCCTCAGCTGACAAAAAACGCGAGAGGGAAGTGGGAGCTCATGTGTGATAACTTTATCGGGGGATAGCTTATCGAACGCGTGAGGTCATATCTGATCCGCCGCCGCACCAACGCTGTGGCTCGGGGGGCGGCGCGATGGTGCCAAGCGTCGCGCGGCCGCGAGGAGGAGCAGGCAACACGTCCGAGCTGCCCGGTTAATTCAGCACGAACGTTATTGGGTGCACGGGCCGCCGCCGAGTGGCGTGTGCCTGCATACCCAACGAGCTTCCCACCACGCCCCGCCCCGCGCCCCGCTCCACCCCGCCCCGCCCAAGCAGGCGCGGCGTTGCTCTTGCGCGGTAGGGGCCCCGCCGCTCGCACCGCCGCGCCGCCTACTTGCCGTTCGCAAACTTTTCGCCCGGCCCAATTGCAAAGTGCTGTCCGTTCGGGTTCTGTGTGCGCGCGCGCGCGCCCTCGCGTCCTCCCGGGAGCGCCCCCTCTCGAGGAGCCCGTGGGGGCGCGGCGGGCGCGCGGGACGGAATTAGAACTGAATGCAGCGAAAGTGTGTGGCGGCGGGGGAGCCCGCGCGGCCACCACCTGCCGAAGTGGCTGCCACGCCCGCCGCGCGCACAGACTGCGGAAGCGACCGAGGGCGGCATTGTGCCCAGCCGGGGCTGGTGGCCGGCCCGGCGCTAACAAGCTCAGGGGGGAAGGCTTTTAGGGCCCGACGGCCCGCGTCCGGGGTGCCGAAGGGTGCCCCAGCCAGAGGGGCTATCCAGTGGTTCTGCTCTGCTCCTTTGGCGGTCGGTCGACCGGAGGTGTTCCCCGGGGGGCGGTTGAAACTTATGTTCGGTATAAAGGGATGGTCCAGAAAGTACGTGAGTCCGTTTTTCTACGGGCGCTTGCCGCCTGCGAGACTCGGGGTAGTCCACCCCGCTCCTACACGCGTGCATTTAAGGCGAGATATTGTCTACCTATCTGGCGCTGTGAGAGCTTGCAGAGGCCCCTATGTTGGCATTTTTTTTAAAGCGCATCAATTCTCAAACCCTTCCACATTTGTACGGTGGAGAACGCAACATTGATTTTAGCCCACTCCGCGGGCGCATCGGAACACCTCGCAGAAGCAGGGCGTAGCAGAGCAGAGGCAGGCACTGGACGCCCCCCCCCCCCCTTTCTCCCGGCCGGCGGCCGCAGCGCCGCGCTGACCACAGCCCGCGCACAGCCTAATCCACGCGGACAGGCCCAGAGGCCGGGCCCAGGCCGACGAGACTTATCTCCGCTGCAGCGGGTGTGCGGTGCGCGGTCCCTCTGGGTCCCTCGCCGCCTCTTCCTTCCGCTCCCCAATCGCCCGCCCGCGCCCCGGACAACTGGGTCAGAGGAAGGGGGGAAAAGAATGTGCTCTGCGCGGCTATGATGATGTTTGAGGCCCCCGCAAGACCCAGTCAGCCAGTAGGGCAAAGGGGTGGTGGTAGAGGTCGTTTTTTTAATTTTTGCCGGAAGCGGTTTCCTGTGACTTCGGGAGAGTTTAATGGGAAAGTTGGTTACGATAGTCAGAGGTGACTTTTGTTTTCATGTGATGTTAAGCGAATTTCGATAAACGGTAGCAATTTGACCACAGTTAATAAATGACCAATTTCAAATATATTTGTAAATTTCTGTAAATGAAGGGGCCTACTAAAATGTAATGTTTATTCTGGAGAGGCTCCTTTTTTCAGTAATACGATTGGTTGAATCTCTTTCAGTGCGTGTAAAGGTTGTACCCCCCCCCCCTTTTCCTTAGTGGGGCTAGTATGTGGCCTACCGCTTTAGTGTTTGAGTTAAAACGCCACTACCGCCATACGCGCAAATATGTAAATCATGGGACAACATTATTTTACAGAGTGGGGCAGCGGCCGGGCGCTACGCGCCGCAACCAAGTAAATATTTGTCTGGCATTTGCAAACCGCGGAAGATTGCACCCTGGCTCGCTGAGTGAGCGTATGGTACGGCCACGGTATTGACTCACACCCGAGGCTATGTGATAAAAATAAAAATTGACGATAAATCCATGGTTTGTAACGATGTGGCCCCCTTCAGGCGGCGTGCGTGTCACTCACATTTAAAAAAAAAAATAGTGGTTCGCCAAGAGGCACAAGGGATGAGTTTACAGCTTCACTCGGCAAATTTCGGAAGTGCATCGCCTGCGAGGTTCGGTATAGGCCACCCCGCAATACACGCATGCACTACACGCAAGATGTTGCCTACCCACCAGGCGCCATGGGAGCTTGCATAGGTCGAATTTGGCGGTTTCGTCTTGCAAATGGTGTACGTTCCTTCTGGATAATTCTAGTCACAGTGCCCGCACCATGTCTCCCTTACTTGATCGTCTGGAGGCGCCGGTCCGTTGCAACAGGTGCACGGAGGAAAAATGCGAATGGTTGGTAACCTAAACACACCAAGAACTTGTTGGTTCCACGTAAGAATAATCTGCTGAGAGAACCAACATTTTGTTTTCACAATATCCCTCCTTGCTATAGCGACGAATAAATGAATAAATTGTTAAATATTCCAAATGTGCAAGGTTTTTGCTGATTTTGGATTCCTAACAAGCTATTTTGTTGCCCTAGCGGCGTGTGGCATTTGTGGTAACAACAGTTTGTTTCTGTCAGCAAGATGTTCGCACCCAAAACAAACAATTTACTGCTATGTCTTTGTAAAGACAGGCGTTCGTTGTGCTGACAAAATCTTTTTTTCCTCTTCTTCTCATGTGGGCCTTGCTGGCGCCACGAGCTGGTGCTGGCGCCGGACTGCTCCCCGGGACGCGCACCTCGCCGTCGTACGCGCGGTGACGCGGTGCACCCGAGGTGCACCCCTGCACCTTGCACCTCCCCGGCCCGGTCCTGTATGGTGGGTGTGGTGCGGTGTTTAGTGACTTGTTGCCGCCGAAGGGAAGCCCCCCAGGTTAGGAGGGGAGCTTTCTAAGGCGGAGGGGGTCGGTCGCCGGCAAATGTAGCATGCGACAAAAAGGCTTCGGCGTTGTAAGCCGTTGCCGAGCTGGGCGAGGCGAGGCGCCGCAAAACTTGTTTCTTGCCGGCCGATCGTGACCGGGGGTGGAGTGGGGTGCGGAGCAGGGTGGCGCGGGCTGCGAATTTCGCTTACTCATAAGAACACTGAAACGGTCCAACTACTATTTTTAGTACTTTTGCCCCGCTCTGCCCGCCCACTCCAGCGTCAACAAGTTTTACTCGTACCACTCCCTCAAACGCTCCCTTGCCCACTACACGTTGTGTTTTGCTAGCGTTGTTTTATTCGGAGGTTAAATGGACGTTTGACGAGATGAAGAAGAATAAAAACGTTGGCTGCTTAAGTCGCCGCACGTAAGGAAACGAAAAGTGATGCAGAGTAAAAATGAGATTTCCTTGGTGGCTAGTGATTGGTATATACACCACATTTGTGATGAGCTGACATTAGAAATCATTTTATTTTTTGCACGTCTTTTGCGGGCAAGTTCTTCTTTTTTTGACGTTGCGTACTAATAACGCTGGCTGCCGGAGCTGCGCCGAGGCGGCCGACACTGCAGTGTACCATGCTCTGGGCCGCGTGGAAAATTTGGTAATGAAATTGGCTTTGGCGAGTCTGATGGCCGGGCGGCGGCTACGCCTGGCGGAGGTGTGCCCCTCCGCCCCGTGATGTTGCAGGTTTATCATCTCCCCGGCAGCAGCCGCCGCCATCTCGCTCCTCCGGATGTAAAATTAGTCGCGTTATGGTAACGCGAGAGAGGTGGTCTCCCTCTCCCCCTCTCTCCCCCGCGCGTCTCTTGCGGCGAGCGAAAAAGGGGGGAGAGAGGGGGGCGTGCTGAGGGAACGCCGTCCGCTGCGAAAGTGAGGTTGGACTCGATCGATAGA
>NW_026267338.1:185152-196527 GCF_000697945.3 Frankliniella occidentalis | reverse complement strand
TTGTTTTTTTTTGGGGGGGGGGGCGGTTGAAATTTTATAGATGGTGTTGTTTTGTAGACTCCAGTTTATGTTTCGTCTGTGGTGACTCAGGAAGCAGCAACACGTAAACCACATCAGGGCGCATGACGTTTGATGGGAAGAGTCTGAGAGTCGCTAGTTCGAGCCGTAGAGAAGGGAAGGAGGAGAGGCTGCTTGCTGGAGACGATCCCTCTATATATAGCTGCAGCCCGTCCTGGCCCGGGCTCTAACTGAACTGCCCCCGCGCCTCTAGGGCCTAACTAACTGTGTGGCCTTAGCCTAGCCCAGCCCCACCGCGGAGCTCAGGCCCTGTCAACATATCACCGCCCGCCTGCTATTATATTTATAGGCCTTGGGGACGGTAGTCCTCGGCGTGGCGGGGCGGGGTGGGGCGTGGCGTGGCGGTCACAGAGAGAAAGAGAGGGTAGTACCAGGAGGCTTGACACGAGCCGCCCGCCGTGGCGGCGGGGCGGGGCTGGGCGTGGTGGGGCGGTGGCAAAGGTAGCGACCCTCGCGCGACCATGTTGTGCGCTAAAAATACCCCCGTGTATCCTGACGCCCGCCCCGCCGCCCCCTAACCCTCACCCTCCCTCTCAATGTCGAATTGCCCTCACCTTCTAGATATGCTTCTTCTATAGGGTGGCCCATATACCCCATCACCTCTCGTGTGGTTCTACTGTGCCGCATATGAAAGTGTGCGCGGTCGGTCTTGCCTATCGTCGCTGGCGTGCCCGTGCGTCCCGCTCCGTGTTAAAGTTGGCCTGACACATGTTGATGTGCCCGGGCTGGGCTGGTCTCGCGGCCGGGGCGCGCCGTCGTCTTGACCTGCAGTAAGGCCCTGCCCTGCCCTCCCCGGGACCCCGGGGTGGTGGTGGTGTGCGGGGTGGTGGTGTGGTGCGGGTGGGTGGTGGAGCATGAGGCTGGTGCTGCAGCGACCCGCCGCCCGCCCGCCTGCTCGCCCAGCCCAGGCCAGCCCACCAGCCGGGCTGTACGGCTGTGAATCGATTGTGGGGGGCTGGGCTCGGCTGGGGCCTAGCTCCGCCACGCCCCACCACGCCGCGCCCTGCTGGGCCAGCGGGCCTTCACCCTATGGCGGGGGCGGGGGCCCCGGGGCCCCCTCTCGCTGGCGCTGGTAATGCTGGGCTCGGTGCAGAGCGGCTCGTCTGAGAAGGGGCGGCTGCGGAACGTGTCCGTGATTGCTTTCCTTCCGTTTCGCCCCCCCCTACCCCCCATCCTCCCCCTTTCGAACCACCACCTCTTGTTCGGCCGCACCACGCCTGGACGTGTGTCCACGGGGCCCATTAGCGCAATAGGCAACCAAGGTCCTGCCTGGCCCGGCCCTGCCCCTGCCCGCTGCCCGGCTGGCTGCCCGGCCCCGCCCCGCCACCAGGCCAATGTGCCAACAACTTCTTTCTTAGCACTCGCGCCGACGCCCGCCTCGGTCCGTCCCGTCTCGTCCCACCTCGTCTCGGGATGGGGCGGGAATGGAACATGATGTGATGGGGCAGGGCAGGGCAGGGCGGCGGGCTGCCGCTGCCGGTCGATGTGGGAGTGGTGAGACTGGGGCCCGGGCGCGGCGCGGCCCGGCCCGGCCCGGCCCCGAAGGTTTTGCCCTGATTTGCCGTGAATTGCTTTTAGGGGCGGAATGGAAGCCCGCTGGGGTTGGCGTCGGGAGGGAAGGAGAGAAGGCGAGGCTGCCGCCAGACGAGCCCTGCCCGGCCTCCCCTGCCCTGCCCTGCGGTTGCGCAACCGCTCCCTAGCCGCTTGGCGTCTGCACGCGTGTATACGCCACTGGCTCCACTGGCGGGTGTAGGGTAGGGTGGCAGTGGCGGGCAGTGGCGGTCCACGCCAAGGTCAGGCGGGATGACCGTAACCAAACCGGGGCCCCGCGCCGTGTGCGCTCGGGTAGGACGTCAGGACTTTCAGGACCACCGAGAGGACCAAAGGAGTGACCCCCCCACGAGCTGTGCAGCTGATGGAGATGAAACGAGAATGCGCGACCACTCCTCACCCTCTCAACTTTCCACATTTATTTTACAGATGTGCCATCAAACGAGCAGGAAGAGCTCTTTATCCGGAAGTTGCGGCAATGCTGCGTAGCGTTCGACTTCATGGACCCAGTGACGGACCTGAAGGGGAAGGAGATCAAGAGGAACACACTTAGCGAATTGGTTGACTACATCACCACAGGGCGAGGAGTGCTCACCGAGCCGGTCTACCCCGAAATCATAAAGATGGTAGGTAGTTGGACCGATCACTGTAACATTAAGCGTTGTTGAAGATTGTTTTCACAATTCACTTGTCTCTTGTTCATTTCCCTGGAAGATATCGGCCAATTTGTTCCGGACGTTGCCGCCCAGTGAAAATCCTGACTTTGACCCAGAAGAGGATGACCCAACACTAGAGGCCTCATGGCCACATCTCCAGGTATGGAAAAAGTCTAGTATTACTGTTCAGGTTTTAAATGATTTTAATTTAAGAGATACTAATTCCAACATTTATTTTTAGTTTGTCTATGAGTTTTTCTTGAGGTTCCTTGAGTCAACAGATTTCCAACCTGCTATTGGCAAGAAAGTCATTGATCAGAAATTTGTTCTTCAGGTGAGGCATTGTTATCAATTGAAAAAATTATAAGTAGTAGTCTGACAATAAATTTCTATATGCTAATGTATTTGCACCTTGCAGCTTTTGGATTTATTTGACAGTGAAGATCCCAGGGAAAGAGACTTCTTGAAAACTGTTTTGCACCGCATCTATGGAAAATTCCTTGGGCTGCGAGCTTTCATTCGCAAACAAATCAACAACATCTTTCTTAGGTATGAAAATCTGTTTCGATTTGTCGTTGGTGGCACAGTAATCCACATTCTTAACATAGAATTGACTCAATTGTAAATCCTTTCTCTCTCTCTCTCATTTTAGGTTTGTCTATGAAACAGAACATTTCAATGGGGTTGGAGAACTTCTTGAAATCTTGGGGAGGTAAGTCAATAACTTCATAAATTATTTCTTTTCAAAATTTAATTCTGCATTCGAACACTGAAACTTTACCTCTACCTCTTAATTTTATGTAACAATTTATTTTCTTTATTCCAGCATCATCAATGGGTTTGCATTGCCCTTGAAGGCAGAACATAAACAATTCCTTGTAAAGGTACTCATTCCCTTGCACAAGGTAAAGTGCCTTGGATTGTACCATGCACAGCTGGCCTACTGTGTGGTGCAGTTCTTGGAAAAGGATCCAACCCTTACAGAGCCTGTTATTCAGGGACTGCTCAAGTACTGGCCAAAGACCTGCAGCCAGAAAGAGGTGGGTGTGCTGTAAAATTATATTATTTCATGAGATGTTATGTTGTTTTTTTGACCAGTCCTATTATTATTAAATTTTTATATTTCAGGTTATGTTTTTGGGGGAAATTGAAGAAATTTTAGATGTCATCGAACCAACACAGTTTGTCAAAATCCAAGAGCCTCTTTTCAGGCAAATCTCAAGATGTGTTGCCAGTCACCATTTCCAGGCAAGTCTCATTTTAAAAGTCTTCTAAAACCATCCATCTTTCTTCATTGACATAGTATGACATTTAATTTGTTTGTTTGTTTGTATCTAGGTGGCAGAGAGAGCACTGTATTTCTGGAACAATGAATACATTATGTCACTTATTGAGGAAAACAATTCAGTTATTATGCCCATTGTCTTTCCTTCTCTTTATCGCATGAGCAAGGAGCACTGGAACCAGACCATTATTGCTCTTTTGTATAATGCGCTCAAGTCATTCATGGAGATGAACAGTAAGCTCTTTGATGAGCTGACTGCTGCTTATAAAGCTGAAAGACAAAGGTAATAAATTTTTTATCTTGATTGATTGTCTTTTTAACTAATAAATTGGTTTAAAAAACTGTATGTTCTTTATTTCGTGTACTGATTCTTTGATAAAAATATTTCCAGGGAAGTAAAACGGAAGAAGGAAAGAGAAGAGTTGTGGCAGAGACTGTCAGAGCTTGAGGTGAATAGCCAATCGAATAAAGAGCAACAGCTCAATAATAAAGAGCCACAGCTCATTTTCAAGTGATAAATGAGACACACGCAAGAGAGAAAAAGTCATACAAATTATTTGCTGTTATGTTGTGTGATTGTCGTGAAGTGCAAGGAGTGGAGTCCGGTGCTGAAAACTTGAAAAAGTACAACAATGAGCCTTTAGTGTACCTCCTACCCCTTTTCCTCAGGCCCGACATATGGCTGCTACCCCCAGCACTAACCTGCCCCGATCCACCTTGCCTACCCTCTCCCGCCCAGCCTGACGGACCCACCAGTGCATTGTGTCGGCTTGTTCATCGACCAAATTCCTTGTAACAATTAAACTTAGTGAATAATGTACATTGTTGATCTGCGTCATCTCAGTCAATAAAGTAACAAAATTGTTGTGTAAGTTAAGGTATCTACCTATCTAATATTTGGAAAATCTCTGAAAGACAGATGATTACATGCCTGTATATGTTTAAATAATGTGAAATGTAACTAGATGCTTGGGATGATTAGTAAGCCTTAATGATGTGGAGTTATCTCAAGTATTACACAAGAAATTGCAATCTTTTTTTAATCACTGAATTAGAGTAATACATATTTTAATGTCTGGTTGCTAATTGTAATAATGTGCAATGGCTACCTTCTGACCTCTATTACGTGTTCTGCCAATGTGGGGGAGGGGGGACTTTCTTAGACAATTTTGTGAAGGGTTTGAAAATAATGTAGAAAAGATTCTCTAGCCAGGGAATGTCAAATTTTGTGTTTCTTTGTATAAAAAATGTTAATAAATATGAAGTGTCAAAACATCTTTGAAACTCCATGAAATGTAGAGACAAGGGTATCTTGGGAAATCCTTCAACTGTTCTAGGCTTCTTAAAAATTTTGTTTCTAATGGTGTGACAAATTAAATATTAAAAGTTCTTTTAAATTTTAATGAGTCATCATTCTTTTGATAATTTCAAACTACTATGTTGCTAATATTCACTTCAATTGAAACAAATGAAGCCATATCAATTCTGCTCAGTGTTCTCAGGCGGAACAATTTGGGTTCTTCAGGGCCCTGTAACTCATATTTGTTTTCTAAATGGGGGGTCGGGGAACTATCTTGTACAAACTTAATTGTCTTAAGACTTTTAGCGCTCTCTGAGGCTAGTTGATTTTTTTTTGGTTTTTTAAAACTATTAATGCAAATTTTATTTATTGGAAAGAACTGTCATGTTACATGTAACATTGAAATTGAAATGTTTCTCCTTTTTAAAATTTAAGTTTTTAATGTATGTGATGTTTATGCATGTGTCATACCCTGCTCCCCCTGCACCTATGCCCCAAGAAATCAATCTGCTTGTCCTGAGTTATAGGGCTCTGACTTACTGCTCTCCTGAGAAGTCACTTCAGGCAATAGTCAGTCATTTTATTTCTATCTTTTCTTTCCAACCGAAAGGCTGACTTTTGGATGTCTTTGTTAGGGTATGTATATTTTTTTTTTAATGTCATAGTTTTGAAGAATATATCAATACAATAATATGTAAAAATGAACTCCGTTGTTAGTATTGATGCAAAGGCATCTTGTCAGTGTGTGTACTGAATAACATCCCATTGACCTCTGTACGTATCCAGGAACAACAGATGTTCATCAAGTACCATACTTTCAAATACCTGCTGTTGGAGAGGTCTTCCTGACTTACATTTTCAACCCAAGGGGTTTTACGTATGAGACAAAATGTTTTTGGCTTGATGAGATATTGCGCTTATTTTACAAGTGAATGTGTGCATATTTTCTGAATATGTATAATTGGTTGTCAAAATCAAGAGGTCTATGTTGTATGAGAATGGGGGTCGCAGTTTTCAGAATGTGCTGAGATGTGGACATAAGCCCCTGTAGCAAGTGCTTTACAAGGCTTACCATTATACACCTTGTAGAGCACACCTATTTGGCAGCATTCAGTTCTTAAGGCCTTTGCCTTTGCTGGATGTTGCATACCTAGTGAACTTCAGAGACTTTTTCCATATTGCCACCATTGTCATTATGTAATTCGGAGAGAATTATAAAGCATTGTTTAGGGTTTTGAACTTTTGATTTTCTGCTCTATCCTAAGTCACCACCATTTCAACTGTGCAATCTACTGAAAGGAAATATTAATTTTTAAAGAGACTTGTTGAATAAATTTAATGAAATTAAAAGCATAACATGGTGGTCAGAGGAAACAATATTAATCAAGACGAGTACATACATGGGGTTATCACCATCAGTAAAGATTTAGCTTAGTAACAATTAGTACTCTAAATGCCTGGTCAAATGAAGTACAGACTGCCAAACCTTGCTTGTCAGGGCTCCAGTCAAAACCACAGATTGGTTGTGATGATAAAGTTGCATTCTGAAGCAATGTTAAATTACCAGCAACACCAGCCTCTTCTCCATCGATCATTTTTGTCCTCTTCTCTGGGTAGTTGCTGGAAAGAAGAGGAAAATCAACATACTATTCGTAATGACAAATTCATAATAATCATTTGACTTGATGAGACACAAGATTCTCAATATATAAACTTAAGTTCATACTGGAAAAACAATCACACTTACTATTTCCATAAACAAAGAGAACCAGAACCACCACCTGTCATGAAAATTTCTCTATTTTGTGGCAAGTGCCGAGTGAGCCATACAGTTGATTTGTGCCTAGAATAACATCGAAACAAGGAAAATTGATTAAGTTCACCATAAAAATAAAATTTTAGAAAAAAAAATCAGAATTCTACCTTTTCTGATATATGAGGAAACCCTTCTTTAGAGTGCTGTGTTCGAAGATAAAACACATGAACTTTAGATTCTAGAGTGGTTGCCACAAGCTTGTTCATCTTGATATCTCTTCTATCAAATTCAAGACCACAAATCTGTTGAGTTAATACCACTGGTTAGTTTAAGCTCAATGATGAACAAGTATATTTCTAGAGAGGGGGGGGGGGGTGTACTTACTCCATTTTTAATGTTAGTTTCCCATCTTAAACTCATGTTTTTTAAATCAAACATTTTAATATCTCCATTGTCATAGCCAGCACACACTACTCGTTCTTCTGAATTATAAGAGTTACCTGTGGCTCAAAACAATATAGTTACTTTCAGTAAGCTCAAGAAGCCACTCCAATTGTGATATCTAAATGGCTGAATTTCATTACCAAAACCAACTGCCCAACAGTCACGTTTACTCTCTCCTTCTTCTGGCTCCATTACAGCTACAGGCTTGTCTCTTTGTCTCGGATCCCAAACCTTTACTGACCCTATAAATAGTAAAATAATTCATGAGCACACTTTTAATACTGTCTTAAACATTGTAATTTTTAGTGCATCATTAATTTTACCATCTCGACTTCCAGTGACTATTTCTGGGGCACCACAACCTGTACTTAATCCACCAACACCATCAATACAATTTATAATTTCTTTGTGAGCGTTATTGAAGGAACATGCAGGATTCTCAGGCTTCTCAAAGTCCCTAGGAGAAAAGTAATATGTGAATGACAACTGTATCTCTCTGTAGCAGATCAATCAGGAAAAAAAACACAAACCATAGGTTTAATCTGCCATCAAAATCACCAGTTGCTAAGAGTCTATTTGAAAGTTTTGAACCTCCAAAGGTACAGCATTTGAAAGCTTTCTCCCTTTTAATCTATTAAACAAATTTTCAAAACACTCATTATAATGGCAAATGCACAAGACTGAAAGAACTATAATTAAAGAAAGCAAATAGGAAATATTTTAACAACACATTTACCTCTTTGATCATTTTCACAGACCCTCCAGATATTTCATATAGTTGAATAACCCCACTTGAATTCGGCATGGAACCCAAAACGACGAACTTTGCGGAGCATGGCATCCACCGACAGTCAAACAAAGAGTAGTCAACTGACTTCTCGATGTGGGCTATAATCTGGGGCTTGTCCATTTTCAGAGGCTGTTCTAGGACACTGAAGCAAATGCACCAAAACCGTCTAAATGTTGGAGAATAACGTCTGCCACTATTTGTTTGTTTGTTTACTCGGTTGCTACACTGTATGAAAAACTTTCAACTCAATACACTATATGGCAAATTTACGTATGGATCCTAGAAGAGTGAGAGAGGGAGAGGGAGAGGTTGAGGGGAAAGGAGGAGAGAACGAACAACAGAGATGGCGACTGACTGGAAGACAGTGGCACTTACGTGCGGCCTGATTTGTTTGTGTTTTGTGGCAGTACCTATTCGTTTCAACAAACCTACTAGCCAGAATAGTCTTTCCTTATTTCAATCATACCTTCACCGATTCAACAAGACCTACAATGCTACTGAATTTGGAGACAGATTTGCCAAGTTCCAGGTACTGTTCCTGTGTTATGTAACAAGCTCAGCCATCAGCATGTTTCTGGATACTTGAGTAAAAAAAAAAAATCTCTGGAAGACAAATGGTATTTTTGATTTCTTTCACCCAGGAAACTTTAAAGTTCATTGATGAATTGAACAGCAATCGACCTTTTAACGACAGTGCACGATACGGTCTGACTGAATTTTCAGACATGTCAAGAGATGAGTTTCTTGATCGTAAACTGCAGAAACATCTTCATAAGAGACTGCATCGTCAAAGATCACATCACAGCAAAACCAAAGTTGATGGTACTGCACTAAATCACATTAAAAAGCGATCAGTTGATGGTTTACCTGACCTAGTTGACTGGTAAGAAAAATAAATCTTTGGGTCCTTTGTTTTTGTATTTATGATTTTTTCACTAAGTATTTTTACAGGCGTACAAAAGGTGTTGTGGGTGCAGTTCGTAATCAAAAGACCTGTGGAGCTTGCTGGGCATTTAGTACAGTTGAAACTGTTGAATCAATGGCAGCAATGAAAACTGGTTCGGTACAGGTCCTCAGCGTGCAAGAAGTATGTGTTTTGAGGTTTAATTGCAAATATTAATTTTCCGTCTTGGTTATGCACAAGATGTTGGTGATGAAACTGTACCAACAAGTAATTCTTGAAAAAAATCTTTTGTTTTTCTTATCATTTAGATTATTGACTGTGCAGGAAATGGCAATCTTGGATGCAATGGTGGTGACACTTGCAGTCTGCTTGATTGGCTAGTGTTTAATGAGATAGCCATTGCACCAGAGAAACAGTACCCACTTAATTGGAAAACAAATGTGTGCAAATTAAAGGGGTAAGGAATTAAATTCAATGCTAATTAAAAATATTTACACATACCTTTCAAAGTTTCTAACAAGTGAATTTTCTTTATATAGACCCCAGGAGGGTGTAAAAGTTGCTTCAAACTATACATGCAGCTAGTAAGATATTTTTTTTTACTGTGTCCAATAATTGTATTTGCTTTCCTATATGTGTTTTTCTAATTTTTGCTTTTTTAGCCTTGTAGGTCGTGAAGATGCTATCGTCGCATTAATTGCAAATCACGGACCCATTGTTGTTGCTGTAAATGCCCTTACCTGGCAGCATTACCTTGGTGGAGTTGTTCAGTTTCATTGTGATGGTGCTCCTGAACACATCAACCATGCTGTTCAAATTGTTGGCTATGACCGTACTGCTGCTATTCCACACTATATTGTGCGCAACTCATGGGGCACAGCATTTGGCGACAACGGCTACTTGTACCTTGCTATGGGAAACAATATGTGTGGTATGTATTGTGCTATTTCTGCCTCTACTTCATTGGAAGTAAACTTTTGTTACTATTATTTTAATTTGAAATATGTGTTTTTCTAGGTGTTGGGACTGAGGTCGCATCATTAGATGTTATTCTTTGAAAATTGGGTAGAAATGTTAAAAGTGGTGATAATGCTTAGTGTTTTGGTCTGTTGTCTGCCAGTATTATTTTTATTTTTCATGTGCCATGACAGATTATAGAACTTCTGTAACTGCTCTAACACAGCTCACAAGATACTGCAATTGTAATACTCCTCCACTGCTCACTGAAAAGATCTCTTTGATGAAAATTGGTTTGATATTATCATAAGATATGTTTATTCTGAGCAGGATATTGTTTTTGTGGTAATTCCACTGCACTTACGTTACTAACGCTAGTTCTTCTCAGGCCTTGGGCATCTTTTCTGCTATGGAATAGCCCTTTTCTCACAACTACTTCGTTTTCCTCATTCCAAGCAAGTGATAACTATGTTATCATATTTTTCAAATGTCATATCAGTTTGCAGAGTTATGCAAGACTTCAAAATAGAATATTATAGTTTTTTATCTATCAGTGTTCCATGTCCTATTTGTTGAGTGTGGCCTTCTTGAGATTTTTCTTGTCTGGTATTAAACTAACAATCTCATTCCAAGTACAACAATCTTTTTCAGTTTTATGTGACGTTTCAGTTATTTGTTTGTCATTTTAAAATTTTATATTAGGGTAAATGATGTAAGGATTTGCCTGGGAAACAGTGTATTTTGCGTTATGTACTTACACATCAACTATTGTTCAAATAGTAGTATTTATATTTTGTTGTAAAAAGTTGTGCCATACAATTTTTAAATGAAATTTGATATTGATGAGCCGAACCACTTTCATAGTTGATTATATAACCTTCTCTGTGATGCTTTCCCTCTGTGATGTTTGTGTGCCATTAGTTGTTCGACTTAGAAATAGTGGACCAGATTTGTTGATATGATAATGCTATTTGCTGCCTTATGGACCAATATTGAAAATAAAATGATTGTCTATCTCACAATAGAATATTGTTATAATTTGCCTATTTAACACCTTACAAGTCTGCTCTTGTGGTGGGCGACCCCCCGGGGCCAAGAGTCCTTTCAAAGAGTCTCAGATAAAAGTGCGGAGGACTGATTGGTGCACTGATAGCAGCGCCTCGCGGGCGCGCCCCGATGCCATGTCAGTCTCTTGTCGAGCATCGCTCCGATCACCTCGCCCAGGTATGCCACGAGGACGCGTCACCGCGTCACCTTAGCCACCAGAACGGTCTCCTCGCACAGCGCGCACCCCTCCTCTAGGCGACGTCCTCGTCGTTGCGTTACGTGTAGACTGACCAGTAGGCGGGGGCGATGACAGCCGTTGGGGAAGTCCAGCGGAGCACGCTTCAAACGGCCGTCTTCGCGGAGTAAACGTGAAGGCGCGGGGAATCGCTGGTTCCTTGAATGCGCCTGTGTGAACTCTATTTTCCCCCGCTGTCCATTGCAGGGGCGGGATGGTCTGAGGTCCGGCTGGCAGAGGGGTCGATATGCACCATGGGTTGCCTACATACATGGGGTTTGTTAATAACAGTTGTCTTGGGGTCTAGAGACAACGGGGGGGGGGGGGGCACCCCTTAGTTAGCCACCCTTGTATACCGCGCCCGGTCCGTCG
>NW_026267338.1:171212-184621 GCF_000697945.3 Frankliniella occidentalis | reverse complement strand
CCCCCCCCCCCGTCACCACGCACGATCGCATGAATACTCACCTTAGGCGCTGTTTCCTAATTCCATTGCCAAGGGCCAGGCCGGAAAGTGTCGCCTCTTAATCATAGAATGTTTTGCACACACACACACACACTCACACTCACACCAAAACCGTTGTGGCACAACGGGGGCTCGAGCTTCGGGCACTCTCATTTGACTCCCAGGGGTCACGAATAAACGCCTTTCGCTTAGCTGTTGTGCGCGACCGCGCCACTGGCTCATCGTATGCATGCCGTTTTTCAGGTGCCAGCCATGAGGTGTCTGCTCCCCACCGTGCTGCTGGTCGTCGTGGCCAGCGGCGCCAGCAGCGCCAGCGCGCGCTCCACCGGCCAGGTCATGACGCGTAAGTTTACGAGAGGGAAGTCCCTGCTCCGCGTCCGCCGCGGGGCCCTTATGACGGCTCAATCACGGCGGGAGGGAAGGAACACACCTAAGGATTGCCCATCGTTTGTCTAGAAAAGGACGCCCTTGACCTTTTCTTCAAGTCGTTGGATGCCCGTCACCGGTTCCGCGACGCCGCAAATTCGATGGGGATGAACCTGAGCGACTGGCAGACGGCGCTCCTCGCGCCGCCCTGGGTCGAGGCTGTAGTCCGGGCGGGCGCCAGCAGCGCCGGCGATGACGCGTTCAACAAACTGGTGGAGACCCTCAGAAGGCTCATCGAGACCATGGCGGAACCGCTCAAACAGGAATACATCGACCTCGGCCACAACGACCCCACGCTCAAGTAGGTGGTGAACGACGTCCAATGCACTGGTGGTGTTCTAGAGAGGGTTGAGGTCAAATCTCAAGGCCAAACTGAAACGATTGAGTTTGAAAATGCTGATTAATACTAACTTCTGTTCCAGCGTCGCGGGTTTCATTAAAGATTTAACTGTATACAAATTGTCCACATTTAAGATTGAAGAGAAGGTTGTCAACTTCTTTAATGTGAGCGCCCGCTTGAAGGTGTCATTTGAAACTTTGGACGCCCACGGTACCTACAAAGTCGACGCCACCGCATCGGATCAGTTACACGTTTACGGCGACGGACACTTTGAGTAAACAACTTGACACAGATCCGATTTCGTGCAAAACAGTTTGAAATGGGCCCTTATGTATGCTTTTCCACCAGTGTCCGTCTGAGGGAGCCGACAGTTGAGCTTTACGTTCGCTTAGGATATCAAGGCGAGCACTTCACCATAGAGGAGCTGACCATCAATTTGAAGATGTCCAAACTGAAGGTACATACAAACGCAATACTTAAGGCCAATCGTTGTCGCAAGTAGATCTGATCAGTTCCCTACTACCGACCTGGATGAACAAGCCTGAATGGTTGCCTACCCATCCGGCTGAACAAAGAGGATATGTAGTTGGCGATTAGGAGGGTCGGCGAGAAGGGTCGCTCTAAAGGTTACCACGTTGAGTCCCACATGACCAGACGTATGACCACAGTAGTATGTAAAAGGGGACCCCCCTGCGACTCAACGTGTTACCCCCCCCCCCCCCAATGGATTTCAGAACATCGAAATAATGTCTAAAGAATGTCATGTCGTTTTGATAATGCCGTGTTTTCACATCTCAAAAATATTGTTCAATCTGTTATTTTCACTAGGACATTGACTTGGCTGAAGCATTCTGATCTGATCGATTTCTTCGTTTCAGGTGATAATGACCAATTTCCTCGGAGGTGGAGAGGTTGGTGACCTTATTTGTGGAATCGTCAGCGACGTAGGTCCTGATTTTTTGGAAGAATATCATCAAGAAGTTAGCAGTCTCCTCTCCACTGTAGCCAAGGATACAGTTAGCGTACTGCTTGCCAAAGCAGACATCATCACCATCCTTGATTGGATTTCCGGGCAAAGCCTACCATTTTAAGAAATGTTTTTCATTACATGTTGTTAATATGGATGAATCAAAAATAATTAATACAGATAAATAGTTTTTCCCTCCCACACTTTAATACCTTTTTAGGAATTTTCTTTGAAACACATCCACTTGTGGTGCAGCTGTATCCATTCAAAATTGTGTTACATGCACAAAAGTAATAACATCAACTTCATAGAACATACAAGAAGAAAATGTTCAAACAAATATTTTCTTAGATTAAATGTAGCCACTGTATACACATCACAATTATTTGGTGACAAACAATTTGAAAAATCAGTGGGAATCCATTAAATTAATTCATAAAATTATGTATCTTTTTCTCTAGTATTTTGGAGTCAAAGCTCATTCTATAAGTCATGAAAAGAATTTATAGAAAAAGATTAAGTTAACCTTTTAAGAAATTTAAAGCTTCACTTTATCAATGTATTTACAAGCAAACAAAATGGTCCCATCCAGGTGGATTTGAGTGTCTACTTCACTCTAGCTATTCCTTGTTACATAAAAGTGAGCATGATGATAAATAAATGCATAAGAAATATAAAAGTATGTGGACGCAATAATAATAAAGCTACGAAGCATAAAATAAATGAATTATGCCCATCATAAATGTGCATTTTCAAAACATTTTCTTTTTAACAGCAGTATATCGTTCCATATATGCATCATAGCCCTCTAGATTCATAAATTCTTTCATTTCAAACAGATTTCCTTCCAATGCTATCATTGATATGGAAGACTCTGTAAGAATAGCTAGAGGTACAGCTGAGAGCTGTAAACAATTTTCCTCTAGCCTCAATGTTTTCAAGCGAGGGCATTTGGCTATTCCATCTGAAATTGACCGAACTTGATTTTGATTCAGGACTAGTTCTGTCACATACAGATTTTCAATACCATTTGGTATTTCACCAATTTTGTTCCTTGATAAATCAACAAAATCCAAATGCTTCAGCAGGCAAAGCATTACAGGAAATGCAGTAAGTAGATTATCAGTAATTTGGACTTGTTTCAGATGCTTTAGCTTCCCTAAAGTGACAGGTAGTGACGTGAGCTTATTGTAACTTACATTAAAAGACTCTAATTTTGATAAATTACCAATATCTTCTGGTAGACTAACAAGCCTGTTATTTTCAAGGTTGAGTTGTTTCAAATGTATGAATAATCCTATTTCCTTTGGTATTGTTACAAAATAATTTTCAGAAAAATCTAACACACGTATTACTTGATCTAAACGTTTCACAGATGTCGGAAATTCCGTGAGTTTTCTTTGAGAAATTTTGAGAACACCTGTTTTTGATGCTGTTTCGCACTTTTGCTGTAATGCTGTGTTACCCATTGCACAAAATACCTAAATTGTTCTGTCTCAAATCAGGACACTGACAGCCCAACAGGTTAAGTAGACAGAAGTAAAGGAAAAACACAATATCACATCAGTAAGGTATCACTCGATTATTCACAGACGATTATAATTAATTTTTAGAATAGAACCAAACCTGTAGTTCGTTTCATATATCAGGGATATAGATATTTTAGAACAGAATATGTTGATGTGACTTTTATCCCCTCTACATTCCAAGGGTGGCTGACAGAAGACTAGCAGACAGCTGACAGCTTGATTACAGAGAGAGGAGAGTCAGTAGTAGTAGTAGTAGTTGTCTTGTAAAAGCTTTCAGGCTAGAAGCCTATGGTGCTCGTGGGAGGATTGGAGCAGGGGTCGAAGGGGCGCCAGAATGGCGCGCGGGAGAGAACGAAGTAGTTGGGGCCGCAGTCGCGGCGGATCCGAGGCGGTCGGGAGTGGGACAGTCCCACTCCCCGCCCTCGCCTTAGGGGTGGCGGGGATCCGGTGGCTTCTTCCGCCCTCGACGAGGGGGCGGGGGTGGCGCCTCAGAGAGGCCGCCGAAGGCAGTGATGAGGCTGATGAGCGGGCCGAGAAGATGATGAACACTGCTCTGGAAGCCACGGCCGAACCCGCGTGTCGGCCTGGTAGAGCTGCCGGCCCGGGGCCGGGGAGGGGCCGCGGGGAAGGCCCGCGGGAGAGCGGCACACTGCCGCGAGGAGGCACCGTGTCCCTGCGAGCCACAGTTGGCGCACAAGGGGGTGGAGGAGCCCCGGTCGCAGTCCTTGCTTCTGTGCGCCCCCGCACACACTCGACAGACGTCGGAGGGGGAGGAGCACGAAGAAGAGGTGTGCCCCCACCGTTGACACTTGAAGCACTGCGGCGCAGTGCCAGGGCGCCGTCGACGAGGCCGGCGGCGACGAGACGGCTGGTCGGCAGGCCCGGAAGTGGGTGCGTCCGAAACAGGCGGGGGGCACGGCGGCGCATCTGTCTGGGTGGCGTTCGATGCGGTAGAGATGAAGACGCGTGCGACCGGCGGCGGGGCCGTGCGGGGGGATGTGCCGGCATCCGGAGGCTCTTCCTCGGCCTCCACGAAGACCGCGATGTGGTAGGCAGCTCTACCGTCCTCGGCCGGGACCATACACAAACCTCGAGCAACGAGGTCGGCCGCGCACTGTGGCGGCATGCGGACACGGACAGAGGGTTCATACGTTGCTGCGTTCGCCGGGTCGAACTGGACGCCGGGCTGTGCACCTATGTCGGCTTGGAGAGCTTGGTCAAGAAAGTGCATCAGCAACGGGGGGGCAGACACCTTGTACCACCGGAGGACTTGTTCCGGGGGCCGAGGGATATGCTGCTCGAGGGGGTCGTAGTGGTGCGAGAGATCACTTTTATCCCAGCCATGTGGCGAGAGCACCGACCCAAACACCGTCAAAAGTTCAGACAGGACCCTTGTGCGCTGGGACATGGGGCAGACAGTCGTCACTGCGAGACGGGGATAGCACGGACCGATCACAACTGACGACCTGGGGTCAATCCGCTGCCGAAGCTGGTCGGCACATTGCTGCAGGGGAAGGCTGTCTTCCACCTCATGGTTGCGGGGCAAAACCTGGACCCAACAAAGCTTCTGCGAAGAAACGTCCGCCTTGGGCTTCTTCGCACTACGGTCCGCCGACACCGGCCGGCGACGACGCGAAGTCCTGGACGTGGAGCTCATCGTGTCGAAGCGAGGGGGATGCGGATGGGGGGTCTGTCCCGCGCACGTCCGTCTCCCACCGCTCCGCTGGGCGAACTCCTCAGAAACACTCTACTAATCCTTAATCAGAGGAGAGTCAGCTCGGATCAGAAGGACTGCTTTGATTGGTGCTCGTCTCCCCCATCATGCACCGCGACATACGCGCGAAAAAACAAAGAGGGACAGTTCAAACACACCTTTCTTTTTCTCAAGAAGTGGGCGTATGGGTTAGGGTTCTGCTGGTTGGCTTGGAGGGCGTTCGGACCAACCACGGAACTATTTCAAAGTGTTAAGTGAGATGGGTGTAGGGGACTAGAGGGTTAGAGGCGGACTGGGGGGCCCGGGGCCCCGGCGGGACTTTGCCTACATACAGGGGCCCATGCTCGAAAAGGGGCCCGAAATTATACCCTTTTAGGGAGGCCCGCGCGAGATTTCCGCCTTCCCGCCCGGGCCAGTCCGCCCCTGGTGACTAACCCAGAATCAAAGTGAGGAGGTAAGAGGGATTGTGTAATTTTTCCAGGGTAACTGCTGAAACATTTAGTTCTTAAGGTGAACTGAAAAAAAAAATTAGGCTCAAAGGAAAATAAATTAAGAAAATGTACTTCACCACTCTCAATGTTTATTAAACCCATTTGTGCATCCTAGCATGATCGGATTTAATCGGGTTATGATACTTTGCATGCAGTATGGACATTCACATGAATATGCAAACTTTGAAAGCAAGTATGGCACCTTCCAATTTCCAAACATGACAGACCACAAAAATCACATTTCCTCCTAAAATTAATATCTATTTTCTTTTTAAAAAATCTACAAATAGTCAAAGATAATAGCAGGCATAAAATCTTTCACAAAAAAAGGATAGAAAAGGCCAACCCAATAGAACGTTAGAAGATAAAGGTAATTGGTAAGGAAAATGTGGTCTGCAGAAAGATAAAATATTGCAATTGACCATTTTCAGCAGAATAAAGCCAACAAATGTTGAAAAGCACAGCTTTTCAATTCTTGTATATTTTCACAATCACAGCTTGGACCACCTAGCAGTATCACAAAACAGATATTTTCAACAAGTACCAATAAGGTTTGCAACATGGTGAAGAACTAAGCTACATTATAGCATCAGCCAAACATCTTAATTGTGATACTACTTTTGTACTCCTAACTCACAGCTCAAAACTAACAGAATTTCATAAGTCTACGTGAAAAATACCAGTTACAGTGCAAAATAAAAATTAGGCCCATCTTGAAATGAAAGGTAGAATCGAGTAGATACCAAAAACGAATATATATATAGGCATTTCAGCAGCACAAAAGTTACATACATACATAAGAATGCAGTGTCACATTTGCACATTTATACAGTAATAGTGCGGTTGCTTTGGAGAAAAGAATGAAGACCCAAGAAAAAAGAATTAAATTTCTTTACAAGCAGTGCTGTAATACAGAGAAAAATCATAACAGAAGCAATCACTTTAATGTCATTACAATAGTTTGATCAGGTTATGTTGAATGTACAATGCTGTACAAACACTATTTGTTAATGAACTAGCAGCATGCAGTTGCTTAAATAAAACATGTAAATGAATAAGGCAAATATCTTGATACCACTCCAAATTATGATGAGTTTTAGTGAGAACATCCAGATCTATTTTCTTTTCCCCAAGAAATATAAACCAAACTTATTGTGTGTTACAAAAACAGAAAAGGTAAGTACAATTTTATCCTAGAAATGACTTTAGAATTTATAGCAAGACTCAGTTAAGAAACGTTCCGGTGTACAATCCTTACATGACTACTGTACTTATATTTAAACCAGATAATATATGGTTTATAAGAGAATCCTTCACAAGTAAAGTAAATAAAAGTCAAGTTTCTATTCTACTTAAAGATAACCAATCAATGGTTGCACATATGATCAGAACAAACTCACCAGAAAGAGAAAAAACAACAACAAAAGAAACAAACACAGTTGATCACAGTCTTATACAATTCGTGCAGCATTTAACTACTTCAGATAGAAAATAATGCTGTAGGATGTCAAATGGTATCATGTGGTATGAAATGCATACAAGTGTCCAAGTACAAAACTGATCAGTAAGCCACACCACATTCACATCTTCCTTCCACTTGTAACCCTCCCCACAATGTATGTTTTCATATTCTCAATAAAGGGCTCCTTTGGTCTGTCCAGATGGTCCACTTTGACAACAGCTCAGTCACAAAATCATAATCTGAGAAGAAAAATTTACACATATCTGCCCCATTGCACACACTACCCACGCAGCTCACACAGATACAAGGTGTCACTCAATGTATACAGGTGCCTATAAACAAGAAACAACAACATTACAGAGCTAAACAAATGAAAGACCCCCAGTACACAATAACTGTTCACATCAATACTAGTATTGGTGTTTGGGTCAAACTAGATGCAAAAGCAATTTAGTGAATTATGATTTATAACTGGAGTTTTCTTTCATATTCACAGAGCTCACAAGAGGCAACAGGTTGATAGTAAACAGGAGAAGACAAGACATGGCGCTTCCATTCCATACAGTGACATACGAAATACAGGATATGCATCCAGTTTCCCTGAAAGCTCCCATGCACATGTTATGTCTTCAAATGACCTAATAAACTTGCTGATCTACTTACACTGATGGAAAAACATTTCAGAACTATTACAAAAATATTTGTTAAAAATGATGTAAAAAAAGGGGGAGGGGAAAGGCTGGACATAATCCCAGTGTTGATTTTATTCAACCACAACATAAAATTACTGATTCAAAAAGCAAAACACTAACAAATAAAGCTTGCTATTGCTGAACATCAGCTGAGCATTTGTCTTTGATACAAACTCTAAAAAAAATCTTGTGAAGAATGGGAGCTGAGGGTCTCGGTGCAAGTTAAGGGTGATGCTTCAAGTGACCTTCTCATTGCGACAGGTAAGCAGAGACTGCAAGTAAGTTAGTTGACCCGGTTTGTGGAGAGACAACTGAGTTAATGCATCTTCCATTGTAAACCACTTCCGCTTACGACCTGCAAAGTGATAAAAATTTAGAAGTTAGTTATTTTTACGTAATTTGAAAAAGCATTTAAGAAGGAGATAAAGCTTACCAATGCTACGTGAGTCTTCCCATTCAGGCAATTCTTCAGTCACGGTCATAACAAATACTTCAGTGCGGTGCTTCTGCTCACAATTCTGCAACAGAACATAAGCTTCTTTGTAAAGTTTTCCAACTGCAAAAAAAATTTAATTCACAACTTTTTTCTTTCATTTCGCATCTATATCATTGAAACTAGACTAGAACAAGTGGCTTATTGGTGAATGGGATACCTACTATTACCTCGAAGACACCAAGGCAACGCCCGAGCTTGCCGATGACGCCCGCCTCCTCCTGGACTTCCCTGATGGCCGTGACACTCGCCTCCTCCTCGGGCTCCACGCCGCCGCCGGGGACGATCCAGTGGTCGGGTCGCCGGGAAGAGGAGACCAGCAGCACCTGCAGAGCAAAGCGTTGGCGTCAGTAAAACGTTCTCCTCTCTACCTATCTGCAATTTATTACGCGTTAACTTCCCCCACTGCAAATAACAAATTCCCCAGGGTAGACTGCTTTGGCGTAACATCAAATAGTGGCTTCTTCGGTCGCGAGGCTGGCGCCTGCGAACACCCGGTTAGGCATCTCGTACGCACACAGCTGTGCCATGCGAGGCCTCATTGCCTACCCCCTAGGGGTTTTCCCCTCCCTCTATCCCCGCCGACCAGCGACAGGAAGCGGGCGCTTGGTTTTCCTACTCGAGAAAGGGTTCCTAGAAGATAAGCGCTGCCCCCCACCCACCCCCCAGAAGAAGCGCGCGGAGGGGGTGGGGCATAGCGGCACGGCCGTGTGACGTACACGTAAACACACACCATGGCCCAGGCGCGTGGGTCGAAGCTCGCCGACGCATGTTTGCCGTCGCGCCGTCGTCGTCGCGAGAACCGAGAACCGGATCTAGGAAGCGAACCGGTTACGTTGGCGGCCGCGCCCCTTGCACTATTCCCAGAGCCACAGAGGCACGACGACGCAGACGACCGGAATTATCCGGATTTGTCGTCGTCGTCGCCACCGCCATGCTGCCGGCCGCGCCGAGCCGAGCCGCGGGGAAGGGTAGGGCGATAAACGTTTGCATCGGTCTGCGCGATAAAAGGAGCGATGCACCGCGAGCTTTTGTTCGAACGGCGAACGGCGCTGCTCAAGACGACCAAGACGGCCCAGACGGCCTGTCCGTCCGTCTGGTCCGGGCCGGCCCGGCCGGCGGGTGCGCACGGCACGACGGCACGGTGCAACAAGTGAACAAGTGCGGCAGTGTGTACAGCGGTCCGCGGCGCGTCCCGTCGCGTCGCGGGCCGCCCCCGCTCAACAACAACGAAAGCGAGAGTGGCCAGCCACATCACCATGCTCTGGGCTGCGAGCCATTGGCGAAACATCCGACACACCAAAAGCAAAGCTTTATGATTGTGAGGGTGCTGTTCGCAGGCAGCACGCACTATTGTGTACACGCACATCATCGGCACAGGCGGGCCGGTCGTTCCGCAGCGTCACTACCGAACATGTTGTGGCAGGGGGCCGACCTAGGCCTTGTGTGAGACCCAAGTTATTGGCGGGGCTTGGCTCCAGTTCGCTAGGCAGTCGTGGGTCCTCGTTGAGGTTAAAGGATACGAGTCGGGCGGACACGGCCCGCGGGACCAGGACACTCAGGAGTAGACTTATCGGCAATGTCCAGGAGAGACAACACGCAGTGACCAGGGAAGGTCAACCAGACACTCAAACGGCTAAATATAAGTAGAGATTGGGGGGGGGGGGGGGGCAGGCCGGCCGGGGACGGGTCTGCGGGCGCGGGGAGGCTTTCGCGACGAGGCAGTGTTAGGCTACACACACACACGGGGACCGCGCGACCCCTGTCGGCCGTCTGGTCAAAACAGAGCGGGTATCGGGGTAGGGGCGGGCTCGACGCCAACTAGAAGAGGCAGGCCGCGCGCATCGACGGACCGAACACGTCAATATTACTGGGGTGGCGACTATTGTTTACTTTTAAGGGTCTCGCATTCGATGGCTGTGCGGAAGATGATTGAGTGGTTCCCCATTTCCCCTGATCCACTCAATGGCGAAGGGGGAACAAGGCGCAAAGTGTCGTGCAGGTCTCAGTGAATGTAAACCACGGTAGCGGCAGCGGGTCACTAGAGATTTTAATTTTCCGCAAAACAACAATGGAAAATTTAGGAAAACCCCATAATACGGGGCTTTTTGAACAATTTCGTTTTTCCCTTTGTTTTTGTTTTTCGTTTTTGCGCAACTTTTTCATTTTTTTCCAGCCTTCAAATCCCTACGGGTAACCGATCGACAGCTCCGCTGCAGCAGCAGCACAAGCACAGCGTAACCCGGCCTGCGCCGCACCCACGGCCCGACAAAAGGCAAACTGGGCTGAGTTATCTTATTGTGTGGATGAGCGGGCCAAGGCGGCGGGGCGCGGGGCGCGGCGGCGGGGCCATGGCGGGTTGCGGAGCGAGTCGTCGGTTGCCGCTCCGCTCAGGTCCGGTCAATGACAGGCAGAGCATTACGCCTCTGCAGGAGCGGCGGCGGCGGTGCCCGTGGCTCTGCCCACGCCGCGGATCTCCTGGGGCTGAGTTGAGCGGGCGGGCGGCGCAGAGGGCCAAACGTGCCCCCCACCCAAAACGTGCACCGCCTTGCGCCTTTGGCTCTGCAAATAAAGGGGGTGAGGGGTGAGAGAGACAACCGGCTCCACCCTCAAAGTGCGGCCTTCCCGTACTACTTAGTGGCCCCACCCAGGCACCGGGCCCGCGACGGAAGGGTGGCGTCCCCTCACCCCTAAGGAGTTTGTCTAGAAAGTACGTCCATTTTCCTCAAGCATTTGGCAAATTACAGTGAGCTCAGCGCCTGCGAGACTCGGGGTAGGCCACCCCGCAGTACACGCATGCGCCGCAGACAAGATGTTGCCTACCTAGCAGGCGCTATGAGTGCTCGCCGATGCTAAACTCGGCAGGTTCGGAACGGCGAATGACGGGCGCACTTTCTGGGCGATCCCCAAGGGGTTCGTCACTATCGGTCCTAACTTTGAGTCAAAAGATTTGATTTGACTGGATGTGATTGCAAGAATGACTGGATAAATGACTGGGGAAATCACTGGATGGGACACACGAATCCGTTTGATTCGTTCTTAACCACAACTAATGTCGAAAAGGTCTTGAACGTTTGTATTACTCGGCTTTTTCTTTCCGTTTGCAAGCATTTTGCAGTGCGCGCAAAATGTAACGGTCTGTCGGAGCCTATTTCAGTGCGATGACTTGACGAAAAGCTTTGAACTTTTCGAGCGCCCGAAATAGAAGGCTTCCTCGCGAGCAGCAGCAGGTAGTAGGCGGGGGCGAGAGAGAGGAGGGTATAGCAGTCTCTGGTACACTAATCAGTGGTCGGCACCACACCACCGCCGCCGCCGCCACGGGCACCGCGCCACGCCGCGCATCGAGTGGCATGTCACGAGTGGTCACGAGGCAGGGGAACACAATGCCCCTTCCATCACTCGCAATAGACCCGCGCGGGTCATCCGCGACATTACAACCTGCACACGTCGCGACGTTGTCACCTGTGTCACTTTGGGCGGCAGGTGAGCAGCAGCAGCACGTCGTGGCTCGCCTCGCGGCGGTGCTGCTGCTGCTAAACCGCCCGTCGCGATGACGAGGTGACAAGTCCTAACGGCGGCGCATGTGGGGCAGGCCCGGGCAGCGGGGAGGGGTTAATTGAAAGGGCGGGATTAACGCCCCCGTAAGCAGGGCGGCCGCCAAGAGAGCTCTGGCGCGGCCAACGGACAAGCGCGGTTAGAGAATAAGAGCGCGCGCGCGGGCGGGCGGGCGCACTTCCACGAGCTGGGCTTACGAGCGCGCGTCCTGACCTTGAGGGAGCGCGCGCCTCGCCTGTCTACGGCAGGGGGCAGGGCCGGGCAGGGCGGCCCGCCACGCCAGGGCGAGCACCGCTACAGGGGGGCGCGGCCCGCGGCCCCGGCGCGGCCGCCACTGGGCCTTGGCCAGGGTAGACAATAACCACGTCATTGGGCGAGGCCGAGGCGGCGGTCTCCCGCCTTGCCTTGCTCCAACTAACTACACGTCCAGGGAAGCGCGGCGACGCATCGGGAGCCGAACCGAGCCGCGACGAGTCTTGCTGTATTGACCTCGGTATTGCCGGCGCGGACACGAGCACCGGGCGCCTGGCGTGTCCGTGCAGTACGTGACCGCGGCGCCGCCGAGGCGGGCCTGCACGTGCCGCCGGCGTGTTGTTGACTCTCCAATGTTGTTGTTGTTGACGCGCTGCCCCAAGGAAGGCAAGGCTCGTCGCGTCCGTCTGCTGGAGGAGGCGGGCCAGTCCCCGCCACGCCCCGCCGCCGGGGGGCTAAAGAGCCCGGCAGACCCAACCCGTCTAAATTTATCCGCCATGTATTTGTCCACGCCGGCCCCGCGCCGCCCCCGCCGCAGCCTCGTGCTCGCCATCAATGTAGCCATTTTGCAAGACGCTTTTGAGATAAGCGACGACACGCCTCGCCGCGTCAGAGACGCGCGAAGACGAGAGGCAGGCAAGGGGTTGAATCGGTTGGAAACACGATCAGGTCGCGCGCAGGTCGCTGGCTGGGCTGGCAGAACTACCAGAACGTGCCATTTGTCGAAGTGGAGCCCTCTTTCCACCCCACCCCCCTCCCCGCACTTCCCCCGGTGACTTGCACTCACCAACATCTTCGCGGGCGGTGCTGCGCGACGCGAACGTCGCGCTGGACCCCCGCGCTCCGCAGCCTCTCCACATCCTGCCAGATCACTCCCCGCCGAGGCTCGTTTGTCGACCTATGAGATAGCGCGAGCTGCTGGGCTAGGATTAGCCTTATCA
Organism: Frankliniella occidentalis; assembly: GCF_000697945.3. Taxonomy (NCBI): domain Eukaryota; kingdom Metazoa; phylum Arthropoda; class Insecta; order Thysanoptera; family Thripidae; genus Frankliniella; species Frankliniella occidentalis. Next base: position 171,720 of record NW_026267338.1, on the reverse strand, counting down.
TTTCGCACGTTTCACGTATCGACACAAAATGTTTCATCATGGGAGATGATGACGCGGGTCCAACAGGCGGGAAGGGGAAAGGGAGAAATGGGGGGGGGGTGCATATTCCGTGAGCCAACAACCGACGGCTACTCCAAAAGTTTTACACGGAAGTCAGGTGGAATTAAGGAGCGGGCGAGAGGTTTGTCGTCGCCCGGGTCCCAACAGTGAAAATAAAATTACATGATGAAATAAAAATAAACAGCAGGGTGCTGCTACGCGCCCCCCGAGGCCGCTACGCTGCTGCATAACAAATTTCTTGCTAAATATTGGTTTAACTATATAGCCAATTTTTTTTTTACTCCGTAGAACTGATCAACACTCCAGAGGGTTTGAGCAACAGGAGTGGTAAAATCGACTTGACATTTCCCCCCGCGCGTTGCCATGAGAACGTGTCGATGTGCGTCATCGGCATCGAAAGTGGTTCATTCATACTGCACCACGACCACGGCGTTGTTGTAGACCGTAG
>NW_026267338.1:169424-170760 GCF_000697945.3 Frankliniella occidentalis | reverse complement strand
GCCGGAGACGAGGGGTTGTACAGTGCATTCCAACTACGCTCGCTGCGCACCCAAGTAAGCATAATCGCGTTTCCGGGCGAGAGGTGCGTGGCTGGCACCGCAGCTCCTGCTGTCTCCTGCCAACGGGGCAACGCGAGTCGGGGTTAGGTTTAGAGAGCAAGTAAACGTAACGTGACTTGTGGGAAAACGTGCAAAACCGAAAAAAATGAAACTGTAATTTTACAGCGTCTTGGCAAATTGGCCATAGTGTTCTTGTTTAACACGAAGTCATCAAGCTGAAAACACTTAACTAACACCTTCAAATTGCAATTAATTCCCCATGCATGCGTTTTCGTTACGCGTTACGTTACGACGCCTTGCTAGAGTGGGTGTGGCAGCCGGGCGGGGAGGTCAAACAACTCATCAATAACCACCGCAAACATTTTTCCGACAGGCAACGAACGCAACCAAATTGCTCGACATAAGCGAGTACAAAATTATCAAAACAATAAGTAAATAACGAATCTATACAAAATGTGTGGACAGCTACTTTGAATTATTTTTCTTGGGAAATGTGAAAACTCCAAACTTTTGTCCACTTCGGCGACACCAAAACCCTCCTAGTTATTATCTGACCTCACACAAGGAATACAGGTGGGTGTATGCACTTACATACATGTCGCCCATAGGAAGCCATGAGGCCAAAGGACAGGTGACACGCCGCGGGGAAAAGCGGGGCGGGGGGACTGCCAAGTGGGTGGAGGCTACACCCAACAGGTGAGGCCTATCTGACTGACGGGTCGACTGGGCTGAAGGCCGAGTAGGCTGTGATCGCTTTGGGGTGGTAGGGACATGGCAGACACATTCCATTTCAAGATTTAAGACCTGCAACTTATCAATGTACCTTAAAAATTTCTTTAAATTAATTACAGCAGCCATTGACTCTAGATAGCCTTTAATATTATTAGCAATTCTATTAAAAACAAGAAGACCATTGTTACTAAAAAAATTCAAGGAGCAATCAAAACTACTCTAAAAACACAAGAGTATGACAAAAATTCCTAGATATGAAAGAGTAGGGCACACTTGTACTACTCTTGCAAGAGTGGGAAATCCTATCTTTGTAGTATATTTTTACTGTTTTAAGAGCAGAACAAGGGTATCACACTCTATAAAGTTTAGGTAGTTTGTACTCTTACGAGGGTAGGACTTCCGACTGCCCTACTCTTGCATTTTCAGGTATTCATGTTTTCAAAATTAGCTGTTGAGCTATTTAATCATTTAAAGTCGTGGCCATACCACTGATGATTAGAGTAAAATTTCTCCTTTTTTGTCCAAATTGGAGATATGTTTAATT
>NW_026267338.1:168238-168860 GCF_000697945.3 Frankliniella occidentalis | reverse complement strand
CTCGCTCCCACTACCGCTTTCGGACGCCATGTAGGCATCCGATGCTCGCTCGGTGCAGGGCTCTGGGCTAAAGGGGTTCGCGACCATTTTGCGAGGCCCGGAAACAAATGGGTTACAACAAATTTCATCCTCTAACTATCCCCATTTAGGATGGGGAACATATTAATAAGGAGCTATAATTCGAGAAAACGTTCACGGGATTATGAATGAATTGGTGTCGCAAATGAAAAGACGACCGACGCTGGCACTGTAAGGGGGTTGGTTGCGTTCGAAAATAAACAGCAGTGTCGTGACTTCTAAACGTCTGATGCTATGGGTGGCGCCTAGTACCAAGCATTTAAGAGAAATCTCTCGTGAACGCTTTTGGTCTACTCACAATCTATAAAGTGAGATAATTAACACCTTACCTCAGACTCATCCCCTCGGACACAAATGCAGGCGGCCCGTCGCCTGAAGCCGTCTTCATCATATATCCTCGTCGAATTCGGCTTTTCCTTCACCATTTTCACAGGCACTCTCACAACGAACGTAAATAAAAAGATAGCGAAACCAAAGAACACACACTACAGCGAGAAAAGATTTCGACGTAAAGGTCGACTAAAACCAATCAAAATAAAAAATA
>NW_026267338.1:153993-160018 GCF_000697945.3 Frankliniella occidentalis | reverse complement strand
AAAACCAATAATTGTTGTGATTTGTTGGACTAATAAGTTTAAAAACTTAAAAGTTAAAAAACAGATTCTGTTTGTGCGTTGTATGCAGCACTAGGACCCTAGGCACAATCTAGACTGTCAGCTAGCAGTTATGCGATAGACCTATTTTAACACTCATTAGGGGTCTTAAAACGGAATGCAACAATATAGTGTCTATCTGACTACATTTTATGAGATTGAGGTGTTTTTGTGTTGTTTTCTTTTTTTTTTTTCCAAGTAATGGGATTCTGCTGATTGTTCTATAAACATGATGTGAATAATTATCACGGTTGTTTACAAGTTTTAAAGAACGCACACACTGGGAAATCATTGTTGATTTGCTTATGTTTTCCCAGTGTATGCTCAATTACACATACATAAATACATATATACACATACACAGAAAAACAGTAGTTCAATTAAAATCCTATACTTAAAATGCAAATCACAGCAAAATGTGTTTTTCCTTTTAGAAAGGAGAACGACAATACGAGTTTTTAGTCGCTGTCTTACAAGTAAATGATCTCTATTCAAACATTACTTTCTATAAGATTTAGACAATATTGTACTTTTTTTTGGAATGAGAGGGCAGGCGGAGCCTTATCATATCGTAAAAATACTGGTATGCATCCTTGACAGAAGGTTTGAGAATCTGTGTTTGATCAAAGTACGATTGTAGCGCTAGTACATACCGTGGGGAAATGATTGCAAATGGGAGAAGACGGCGTAGGTAAAACGTAGATGGAAATTGAGTCGTTTTGGTTTCTTCCACGTCTGCCTCCCGTTGACGCTCATTTACCCGCGGGCGAATGACCAAGCCAGGCGTGAAGCATCGGACGGGTGGAGGAGGGACGTTGGATCACTTATCACGGGAAGTGGACGATTTTCCATTTCTCCTCAAAAGGGAGAAACGAGTCTAAGAATGGTCAGAAACTCGCGATACAATAGGCACTTTCAGATGCTTTTCAGTTCGACAACGGTGATGACACCGTCAGACTGGTGAGCCCCTTTTGCCCGAGACTCAAGTGCCTGGACTCTTCAGCAGGGAAGGTGGCTAGACTCGGCGGACGGGACGAGCGACAGGTGGCGCCTCTCAAGAGGGCCCTAGTCAGGCCCGAAGTGACGCATCGGGAACTGCGTCCGGGATTGGTCCACGTCCGCCGCCAGTCGCTACGCGGCATCCTCGGCGATGTTGCGGCACAGGCAGATGGACAGGACGATGCCAAGCAGCTGCAGCCCCGCGATGGACGAGCAGGTGGCCACGAGCACGGCGCTCTCGCGGCGGAACCACAGCACCAGCTCGAGGAGGCAGCCCTGCGGAAGCCACATATAAAGGCTCTTTGTTCTAACCCGGCAACAAAGGTGCCCCCCGAAGCGACGCCAAGGGTTCATCGTCCAGAAAGTATACGTCCGTTTTTTTCTCAGATTCATTTGGTTAATCGCGGGAGCCCACAGCTCCTGCGAGACTCAGGGTAGGCCATCCCGCAGTGCAGGTATGCACTCATGGCAAGGTTTTGCCTACCCATCAGGCGCTATCAGCTGATGTTATTTTTTAAAACAACGTGTTAAGTTTCTTTTTTAAAAAAATACTCTATGAGCAGTTTGCATGGGCTGCTAGGCCGCACTCGCGAGTTTCATAACGGACATATTTTCTGGATGATTCCGAAGGGGACGAAACCCCAACTGCCCCAACACTGCACTGAGGCCTTCGGGGCCGCCCAGCTTCCACAATGCTTGCCGGGTTGGCCTGACGAGCGCGCTGCAGCCGAAGCCATCAGAACTAGTGTAAGTGCACATAAGACTCAAATTGCCTACTGCACGATGACCCCGTCGGATAGACACGATGAAGGGCACACGCATCGTCTGCATCGAGGGCTCACCTGCTTGTACCGCAGCCGCTCGTGCACCCGGGGGTTGTCGTCCTGGCACGACTGCTCCTGCTTGGGCAGAGGACTCTGCCATGCCTCTTCCGTCTGTAAAAACGCGCGGCAGTTTAGAACGCGCCGCCGGAGTGTCGGTGCAGTAACTCAACAGCGTTTTCTTTCATTTCAAAGAAAAACGTTTATCGTCCGTGTACCGTCTGCTGGTCTGGAGCGACTAGTCTAGGAGAAGCATGTCGCGTTCTAACGATTGAACATGCAGTGGTCTACCGCTACAAACATGCAAAAAAAAACTATGACTCATGCGAAAAGGGTAAAACTAACTTAAAATTGTTGCCATCCGACATTTCTTTTGTGCTAAACAAAATGAATGACACTGCTAGAATGAAAAACGAAAAATAAAACAGAAAACTCAAACCAAAAGGGGAGAAGTCAACTTCCATTATTCACACTATTTAGCGTGGCACTTGCGCACTGGTTTTTCTGCTTAGTATCCATGCGCCAAAATCATTTGCGCAGCAATCAAGAACAAAATAGCAAATTAACCAAAAGGATAAAAAATATAACCAAAATGCCCAACTTTCTCGCCGGGTCAGTCCGACCGGGCCATAGCCGAAGGGGCCCATTTCCCGGTCCGGCCCAGTCTGGCCGCACCGGAGTTATGGCTATATGGAAACAAGCTCTCCGCGGCAAGCGGTCAAAACAAATAGAAAGTAGACAAAGAGGTTACTCACGGTGCCGTGGAAAGACCTCGAAACTACGCTAATGGGACTTCCAGTCTGTGATACCTGTTGTGGGCCAAAGAGCAACCGGTGTCTTATCAGGCTAGCAACCATGAACAAGAAAAAGTTGTCCAGAACGACGCGCCTGCCGCCGCGGAAGAGAGCCATGTGTTCGATACCAGTAGTTGTTCATTACATGAAAACCTACGCAGCTGAGGTGAAGACATATAGTTCGATAGCTGCGGTGTGCTGACCAGAGTAGCCGAAATAAAATGGCAATATGATGTTTTTCTCATTCAGACTACAGTAAATACCTTACCTGTCTTCTGCGGGCAACGGTTTTCTATCAAAATTAATTCAGGGGTTTATCACATATATCACAAGTATCTCAATTTAAAGCCTTAGTTTGGTTTTACCTGTAACCTTATTTGTTCCTTTAAAGAATTCTTCAAATTTGTTAAATGCAAAATTGAGTTTAAAAATCATTTAGAGCAGTGTCAATAAATATCTAAGGGTAGAAATCAGTTCTGGAGAAAGAGAAATGTTTGTTTTACAGTGATGCAGGAAAGCAGTTTCTGTGATCTATGATCATGCATGCATAGTATAAAGTCTTTCACTATTTGTACTAGTAGGAGAAATGACATTACGACGAGCTTCAAAGCTCTTTCAAGTTATAGCTCTGTGAGGTAAACCATTTACGTGTGTGCGCAGAGAGAGAGAGAGAGAGAGAGAGAGAGAGAGAGAGAGAACTACGAAATGAACTTGAAGGTGACCCCACAATAAACTCTCTTCGAGTTGCCGCGAGGTCATGTTGGGCGTCAAACGTTCTCATGGCCGATGCTCCCGCTCCCGCACTTGGGCGCTCTGGGTGGGACGCCGGCTTCACACAGCTGCTTGGCGGGCTGGCCTACCGAGCGCATCAGCAGGCGCTATCATGAGCGTTGCCTCGTGAGCTCGTGAGTGGTTCATTGTGGGGACACCTTTAAGAGCAATTGCTCCTTGCCCCAACCAGCTATTCGAGTGATATCAGTTACTTTCAAGCAAACCCGCGGGAGCCAATAGCTACAGAACGTCTCGGAGAATTACAAATTTTACTAAACTCTAGCAGCCCATGCATCGCATGCTTACTCGGTATCTAGTACAATACGAAATCAGCGCAGTGAACCCTAATCTCACAGAATTTTATCTCCATTCGTCTTCACGGATTCGGCCAGAATAAGAAGGCTGATTTGCGAACTGATTACGTAATTGGGGCGGGGGCCGGCACAGCACTGAAACCCACTCCCCCTTTCTCTTTTCCAGAAAAAAACAACACAAAAAAACGCCCCCTCCACCTCTTTCTACACTGGGTGGAAGGGGACATCCGTTGGGCCGCGAGAGGAGGGGCGTTAGGTCTGATCGCACTGGCGGCTGTATTCTCGCTCGGAAATGAGCAATTCCATCCCCTCCCCTCTTCTCTCTCCTCACCCCTTCCTTTCCCCTCCACCTCTTCCCTCTCACTGTACACCTTCGGCCCGCGGCCCCGAGCAAACGATTCCATTCGTTACCTCAGCCTCAGCGCGCCTCACCCTCACTGTCAAAAAATACGTGCAAAATTTGTGAAGTGAATAAACGGACCACTCCGTTTTATTCAAGAATTATTCTGACGTAGTTTTCGACAGTTCTGTACACTGTGAAAAACATTCGTATCGGTTCACGAACAAATATTCATGGAGAAAAGGATAGAAAATTAAAAATTCAACGTGTATGACAACGAAAATTTATATAGCATTATGCAATCTACTAAAGTTTTCTTCGATGGTTAATAAATAGGCCAAAATGAATTTTCGACTGCGTTTTGTAAACTATTTACGAGTGCAGTTTGCGAATTCACGTCAATTCAAAGTAAGAAACAATGAAAAATATCGAAAATTTACCCATCTACTGTTCACAGTGTATGGGGAGAGGGGATCCTCGCTGAGGAGAGGGGAGGGTCGGAGGAAATGAGGAGGAGAGTTTGTTTGTTCCGGCAGAGGGCCGCGTCCGCTGCATGCGCCCTTCGCGCCGTACTCGGAATCGGACTCGTACTTACATCCGTGTTGGCCAGCACGCAGCAGGTGAGCGGCACGTTGCGGGGCCGGCTGTCCTTAGAGCGACTCTGCTTCCACCACTGCGTTTCCAGGTAGTCCGAGTCGTTCCTCATGCCGCAGCAGTTAAACTGGCATTTCGAGATTCATACGAGTTACAGTTTCGTGTGTGGGAAAAACACGACCGATCCCTAGAAAGGAAGGCGCTGTCGAGTGGCTCACCCTGTACTGAGCAAAGTCAACCGAGGTGGTAAAGTCCTTGTTGGCCACGTTGTTGCTCAGGTAGTGGTTCTCGATGTCCATGCCGTACTTCTCGATGAGTTCAGAGCTCAGTCGGGTATCCAGCCCCTCCAGGAACTCCTCGCGAAACACGAAAGTGAGCACGGCCACCCCCATCTCACCCACGATCAGCACGATGAGGAACATGACATACTGCACACACATAAACTCACATTATTTACCTCACATTTACAATTAAGAAATTACATTCACAACCAGTTCAAGAGCTTCTTGTTCTTACCGTGCCGATCATGCACCTCCGCTCGTGCAGCGCGCCGCAGCAGCCCAGGAAGCCGATGAGGAGGATGGAGCCACCGATGCCCAGCAGGACGTAGGCCAGGTAGTAGATGACGTCTCGTTTGGCCTGCGTCGCCGACACCAGGTGGAACAGGTGCGCCTTGGCCGGGTCCAGGAATACCCATGCTCCGAGCACAATCAGGGTCCCGCCCGACAGCTGCGGGTGAGGAGGATTCAGTTTGACGTGAAAGATCCCACTAGGCGCCCTGTTGGTGGTGCCGAGCCGAGGCAAGGTCCCGGTCAGACTCACCCAGAAGAGCATGTTGAAGGAGATGAGGATGCTTTTGGCGCACTTGGTACCGCAGCCCACCGCCATCTGAAACAGGCGCGGAGTAACGGTTTGGTGAAGCGCTTATGGTACGCTAGCCGGCTTGCTATTTGCAAAACAACACTGAGGTACGGCAGGGTGGCTGCCGGTGGCCGCTCTGCCCCGTAGTTTTGAAAAGGTAGACTAGCCCGCCCGCAGACGGGGCCGATCGAGAAGCTCGGTGGAGCGGGGAAGTGGGAGGGGGCGGGAGAGGTAGGTGCGCAACCAGCGAGCTTAGCTTCCTGACCGGCCCCGTCTGCGAGGGAGCTAGTCTACCTTTTCAAAACTATGGGGCAGGGCGGCCACCCTGTTGTAAAGAGAGGCTCTTTTCTTTATTCTTCTTCTTCAAATGATTCGGGAGTTTTATTTAAAAGAATGACTATTCATAAAGCAACGGCCGTGTCCTTTTCTGAGAGGCTGAAGACAGAGGCTTAAGGCAGAGCACAAAGAAGTAAA
>NW_026267338.1:147804-153943 GCF_000697945.3 Frankliniella occidentalis | reverse complement strand
AAATAATATGGGATCCTGGGCTTGGCAAGTCCCACCAAGTCTTTCGTTATTTAATAACTGTCGTAGTCAACCGGAGACTGACGTTTGATAACGAAATTTCCGAACACGAAAACATTTTAAGCGAAATCCCGTGATCGGATCACTTCACTCCCCTTCTGGACAAATGCCTTCAGCACACTGAATTAGGGGACACGGACACGAGCCGTCCACACGCCTGCAGAGCGGCTAAACTAAAGACTAGTAACTCAACGCGAGAGGGCGCAGCATTGCCTACCTCCCAGGGTGAGCGTTCAGCTAGGAGCGGGAGATTTAAACTGCCACAAGATATTGCGATAAGAAATAAACATACGCAGTGCTTTATCGAAAGAAAACGTGCTCGTTTTCCCGTTAAAACAATTAGCTAGTACTTAATGTTTCAATTAATGTTTTAAATACGCAGGCGCTTGTGCATGGCTCCCCAAAAGCAGAATCGAAGAAAAAAGACAACGTAACTGTTCTCATACCCGTAGAACAAGTGAACTACAAAAAAGAAACACAACAAATCCGAACCGAAGCTTGAGCTGAGCTCCTGAAAATCAAATTCTAAACCTTTGATCCCAATCGTAGGTACAGTGAAATTCATTTTTTTTGAACAAATCTTAGTAGAGGTGTCGGGTAGACTTATGCCATCTTAGGTGACTTCATTTTTGCACTGTTCCACCTACTTTTTTCCAACGCACACAACTTAACGTGAGGGGTGAGGGGGTGCAGACAAGGCTGTGCGTAGCAGTAACCTCTTGAATCCTTGAATGGTGTTTGGAGGCTGTCCTCAGGGATGGCAGAAAAGTAGCTAAATGGTTGTGAAGGAAAATTCCAAATCAAAAGGAGCAAAAAAATCAAGAAAGTCTGACGATGATTTTGTGTCTGGAGTAGATGAGAACATTTCTGTCCACAAGCGAAATCTTTATTTCGTTTCCTTTCCTGTTGTTTTGTTTTTCAACATTCTCAGTTCGTTAGTCTATCACCTTTATCTAATTTTTAAGTACCTGTACTGTCAGTTCGCAAGACTGGGATTACTGCAGCGCTTGCGAAGGCGCGCGGCTACTCATGTCCAAGAATTGTCTGATGGTAACACACTCTGTGAAATCCCGCCTCACGTCACCGAAATGTCATCCAAGTTTGGCCCCAAGCACTCAGCTGGTCCTGGACCAGCTGATCCATTGTTGGCCAAACAAAAGGCTCACCATCGGAAAGCCTTTGAGTATATATCGAAAGCACTCAAGATAGATGAAGAAAATGAAGGTTAAAAGAATATGATTAAAATCAAATTACAAATTTCTCTACATTTTGCTTGGTAATTTTTTAGAATGATATGTTCATATTTGTTCTGTCCCCAGGTCAGAAAGATCTTGCTATTGAACTTTACCGCAAAGGAATCCTTGAGCTGGAAAAGGGTATTGCCATCGATTGCTCAGGGGGAAAAGGCGAAGTATGGGAGCGAGCTCAGAGACTTCATGTCAAGATGAAAACCAACCTCAGCATGGCGAAAGACAGGCTGTCATTCCTTGGTAAGCTACCAATAATAATTTATTCAAATTGAGTTGAGAGTCAAGTGTGAAAATGTAGAAGAGTCAACTCTACCGAACCCACTATGCATTAGAACAGTTGTTGTGTCTAACTTAGTCAATGATTAGTTTAATCAGTATTTCCAGAAACCATAAAGAATCTTTGTTGAATTGTAGATTGTAGTTCTGAAATTGGAAGCTTTTAGTATTATTTGTGAAAGTTGTGAAGTGTTAAATATTTTTTTATAGTATTTGTGTTTTTAGAACGTATTTATTTATTTTAATGCAGAAAATGAGACAACTTCTACTGTGGAATGCACTGAAACAGAGGAGAAAGTGGGCATCCTGCCAAATATAGGTAGTGTATTTGCTTGCCACTTAGTGCACTTTTTGTAGTTCTCTCTTCTTTGTGTAATCTTTTGATGCTGACTTTGAACCTAGTATGCTATGCCACCCTTCTACATTAACACAAGGACCCCCCTTACCTTTTAGTTTTCATCTTTTTAACGCCAAACATACAAAAAAATACTTGTGGAGCACACTTGTTCTTTTTCACCAGCCCAATGAAAACTTATGGTAGTGAGTGTAACTGCTTTCATCACAGAAATAGTATTTGTTATCAATTGACATATTCCAATATCAAAAGTGAAAGTCACAACAATTAACAATATTGACCACACCTGCTCTATCAGCCCAAGCAGAATCTTCAAAAGTGTTATCCAAATTATACTTAGATAACTGAACAAGTCTCTCTTATTTACTTAATTCTATTGCAGGGTTTAGACTGGCCACGATTGTCATTTATCGGAAACATTCTAGTGGGTTTCTCATTGGCAGATTTCTAACTAGAACGTATCCAATAAATGACAATCGTGGCTAGTTTAAACCCTCCATGTGTTTTTAACTGAAACACAAAAACAAAATATGATTATGATTGCATGTGTTGTGTATTCTGAGATGAATGAGCATTACAACGTCATGTTGCCCTGAGAACCAAACTTTTTCTCATTTTAGGTCCGTGGTAAACAATGAGTAAAACAAAAACATCAACAAAAAAAGCATTAATTCTTAGTTAAGACCATTTCTTGTTGCCTTGGTGTTGCCTTTGCCTTTTGCTTTTGCTTTTATATGCATACCATTTAATTATCTTAATACTTACACAGAAAATATTTTTATCTTTTCCTTAAACTGTATTATTAGTTTTATTTTAATTGCCTCTTTTTATTAATTTGTTTATCTTTCTAGCTTCTGGACGTAAACTTCAGGTTCCCATGAGAAAAGCAACTGAAGGAGTCAGTGGTGGGGGCCATAACCGAAGCAATACACTCCCTAGAAATATGGGCTCCAGGTCTTGGAGCAACATTAGCAGTGCTCGTGCTGTGAAACCTTCATCCACACCACCTGCTGTCAAACGACAGATGTCTGTTAGTACATTCTTTTTACATCCCTTCAAACACTAAATTTTTGTTGTTTGCTGTTCTTACTGTACCGGTAATTTTCTATTCTTGATTCTTGTCAGGGTCCAAGCAGTTCTCCAGTTCATAGATCCAGCAGCAGCAGTGGTGGAAGCCACAGCAGCCATGCGGGCCACAGTAGGCACGGCAGTGGCCAGGGAAGTGGAGGTAGCAGTAACACTGGAAGTGGGGCTGGTGGTCCTGGTAAACGTCAACCAGCCTTGAAAGGTGTAGAAACGAAACTTGCCAATCTCATCCTAGATGAGATTGTTGAAGGCAGCTGTCCTGTGCAGTGGGATGACATTGCTGGCCAAAAAGTATGATATGTTATCCTCACTGTTGAATATACCTTAGGAATGTGAAGGTCTAATGAGAGTTCATAACACATTTCAGGTTGCTAAACAGGCTTTACAAGAAATGGTTATCCTTCCATCCTTGAGGCCTGAGCTTTTTACTGGATTACGAGCACCAGCTAGGGGTTTACTTCTATTTGGACCACCAGGGAATGGTAAAACACTTCTTGCAAGGGCAGTAGCTACAGAATGCAAGGCTACTTTCTTTTGCATCAGCGCTGCAAGTCTCACTTCCAAGTATGTAGGAGAGGGTGAAAAATTAGTCAGAGCTTTATTTGCTGTAGCCAGAGAGCTTCAGGTAAGTTTCCATTTCCAACAAATTTATCTAGTATTTTCTCAAGCATTTTTAAACTAACAATACTCTTTGTACACTAGCCTTCTATAATATTTATGGATGAGGTAGATTCTCTCCTATCTGAGAGGAGAGAGGGAGAAAATGAAGCTAGCCGCCGCTTAAAAACAGAATTTCTTCTTGAGTTTGATGGCTTAGGTACCAATAGTGAAGAACGATTACTCATTATAGCTGCCACCAATCGCCCACAAGAGCTTGATGAAGCTGCTTTGAGGTGAGATAATTTATTTTTACAGTGCCTATGAGAACCAAGTGTTCTTTTTCCTTTCTGTCCAACTAACTACCAGTTTGTATTTTTCAGGCGGTTTCCCAAAAGAATTTATGTGTCACTCCCAGATGTTTCTACACGGGAAGCTCTGTTAAGACATTTGTTAAGCAAACACAATAATCCTCTATCTGCATCTGAGCTGAAAAAGTTAGCAGACCTCACAGATGGTTATTCAGGATCTGATCTCACAGCTCTTGCAAAAGATGCTGCCTTAGGACCTATAAGAGGTAAGGAAAAGATTTGAATCATCATTTTAATGCATAAGTGTCATGAATTGTCAACAATTATTCTTTTACCAGAACTAAACCCAGATCAAGTTCGGAATTTAGATCCCAAAAAAGTGCGAAGTATCTCTTTTGGTGATTTTCAAGAGTCTTTGCGAAGGATTCGCCATAGTGTTTCCCCTGGTAGTTTGCTTACTTACCAAAAGTGGAATGAAGACCATGGAGACATGACCATCTAAAGGAGATCAGAAAAATTCAACAAACAAGGAAGCTCTTTGTTAAAATTTGAAGAGAAATGCATTTATTAGATGTGCTTTGTATTATTTTCTGCGCTTCTACTGCCACTCTTATTGTGCCAAGATAGTCTGTCTGTTTTGTTGCGTTTTGTAAATGTTACCATGTGTTTGATTAGATGCGTATTTAGATTGTTTTCCATATTTGTTGCAGTTGTGATGTACATTAGCACTATTTATATGTTATGTTTCAGTGATATTAGAAGTATGACCCAATATGTATTTCACTTTATAATGTGATCAATTTCTGAGTGTCTTAGAGTTTGATGCCAGTTAAGCAGCCGGAGAAAAGTCATCTGCACATAGTGCTAACGTTCAGCATGTGCCTTACATCTCTGGGTTGCCCCTTATGATCGTTGAAAGAATGCAGTTTAGTCATATTAATATTTTGGAAAAATCATGGCTTTTAGTGTTGAGCCTATTTATGCATTCCATAACTATTCTATATCTGCGAGATTTGTTTTTGTTTGTTTCGCTCATGTTGGGCTTCTTACTTTATACTTTTTAGGGGTTATTTATTTATTGTTATTGTTTAAAATTATGAAAACCCCAAGGGTATTTTGTTTCTTAAAACAAAATCCAGCATAAGTGATTGTACAACTTTGGACAAAACAAAGTTGTTGTTTTTTTATCAAAAAATGTTTGAAACTGCTGTTTTTAAAAACAAACTCTTTTTATGCAATCTGCTGATTGCATTTTGGGGACCTACACTCTTTTCCTGAGCTTGCTTGGTTTCTTTTTGTTTGTATTGTGCTGTATGAATGGCTGTACTTATTAACATTTATTTGTGTTTGATGCACAAAAGAGGTCAGTGATCAATCATAAGCACAGTAGATTTCAATCAATGGTTAATCAATGTATTTACCTTATTATAAACAAGGTACGTTTCTGAAGTAGTCTCACAAAGTCTTGTTCCTCTGATTTTCACCTAAATTTGATTTGATGTTCATATGGCCCCATATCAACTGAGAGTGTCAAACATGATGGTTCCGGTCTCTAGTTAAACTAATCAATTTACTTGCTAACTGTTGGTCATATACTGTAGTTAATGGTGATGGGCATACCTCTGTATTCTGCGAATTTTGGCTTAAATTATTATAAGTATTTCTGACACAGTATCTGTAAATGTGCTAACCTGAATGACAGTGGTAATAAGTAGGTTTTGTTTGCTTGTGAGATTAATTTCCTGTGGGTAAAGACACCTACTCAACATCAATAACTGTCCATTAATTGTTTTGTGCATTTGGTTTGAACTGAATGGAACAAAAGACTGTCATCTTTATTTAGGAATGGTTTGCGGTATTTTGCATATTTTTTTTTTATTATGAAGTTGATTACTGATAAATTCTTCTTGACATGAATACCTCTGCATCCACTGCATGTTTTTACTCATTCTCTGGACTCAAAAGCTTACACAGAGGTAAACATATTGTTCAAAAGAATAACCCCCTTCTTAAATAGCAGTTGCAACATAAGAGTACCTCAGCTAACAGAGGAGAAGAATAACGTTCAAAACATACTTCTCCTTGCTGCTTGATCAAGCCTGCTACCGGGGTGACCTAACGGCGGCGGGAGCCTGCCGACATTTATGTGTTTCCCGCTCTTCTTGTTATCCTTTTTCTGTGAGTTGAAGTACACTATTGTTGGTCTT
>NW_026267338.1:134434-138539 GCF_000697945.3 Frankliniella occidentalis | reverse complement strand
GGCCTACCCAGCGGGCTGCAGGCGCTCGGCAGCGGCAGCGCCTGCCCCCTGCTGCGGCTCTGCAGGCTCTGGCTCCGTACGTGCGCGAGGGGGATACCGATGCGCTTCTTTGTGCGACGTGACCCTGTTTGAAACGGCCGTTTTATTATATACATTCACACACACACACACACACACATAACATACACACTGCCACAATAAGAGATCACCCAGAGAGTGCGTCCGTTTTGCTCTCTGATTCATTTGGGAAACATTACGGGAACTCGGCGCCTACGAGACTCAAGGTAGGCCACGCGCAGTACACGCATGCACAGCAGGCGAGATGTTGCCTACCACTTCGGGTCGTTCGTCCTAACGGCGCATGCCGGACGTACCGGGTGATTCCGAGAAGACGCAGGTGCGGGCGGGTTTGCCTATCCTCGACTCGGCGGGCGCACGGGTCCAGGTCTGGGGATAGGTGAGGAGGCTGGCGCACGGGTCCAGGTCTGGGGATAGGTGAGGAGGGGACCCGTGCGCCCGCCGAGTTGAGGATAGGCAAACCCGCCCGCACCTGCGTCTTCTCTGAATCACCCTGTGTACTTTCCGGATGATCCCTAATGCGACGGCAATTCGTCCCACTTATGTACTATTTTTCCTTGCCCTCTCGACAGGACACCTTTACTTATTGATTTCCAGTGCTCCGCGGGGGCGATGGCCGTCGTCAGTCAGGTGGGCCTCGAGTCGACCTCGGGCCCTGGGGAGGACAAGGTCCGGTGGCGGCGGGCGGGCGAAGCAATCGGCGGCACCACCGCGCCACACAGCCCCGTGAGGCCCGGGGGGTGGGTGTGGGTGGGGTTGGAGGGGTTGTGGCGGTTTGGGAGAGGAGGGGGTGGGGGGAGGGGGCGCGTGGGGTCCAGCAGCGCGGCAAGTTGTCCCCGCACCTGCCACCGCACCGCGCCACACCGCACGGTCCGGCGTGATTGAGTGCACCGTCCCATGACGAGAATATTGCTGCGGCTGCTGGAGTTGCTGCTCGCCTCGCGCGTGGGCCGGGCGGGCCGGGCCTCGGGAGACAATGAGCCACTCCCCGTGTTCTTGGTATGAGGTGGAGTGAGGTGAAGAGGTCCCGTCGTGTCGCGCTTCAGACGGCGGCACCCCTCCGAGGTGGTGGCGGCGCTCTGCTCCATCACCAGTGGAGCGGCCCGGGAGTTTCTGAGAAGTGGTCGCGGTCGCCTTTGGTCGGCCGGCAGCTTGAACTATACAGCTCGTGGTTGGTCTGCACGTGGCCCCCCACCACCCACCACCCCTTTTCCACGAAGCTGGCTTATCTCCGATGAGACAAAGGTGTTAGATAAAGTTGTTGAAAGGTGTGCTGCTAGGGGTGGCCGACTAGCCTGAACCGTGTACCCAGTACTATAGGTATTATAGAAGTGTTATAGAATATATCAGGTATTAGAGGGTAATTATAAATATTTTGTGTGTGACACACTCGACGTGCTCTGAATAAAGCATTCCGGTAAAGCTGGATTGCAGAAGAATGCAGGGAACAAGAAAACGGAAGTCCCATGTATAAGCTTAGTGATTTCCGTTTTATTCTTCCTCGCATTCTTCTGCATTTTAGCTTTACCGGAATTCTTTATTGTGTTTTTGAGCCGAGTCTGCATAACTCTCGGGAGGGCGCCCACGCCCACGCCCACGCCCTCGCCAATGCCCCCCACCCCTCTCCCCCTCTTTCCTCTCCCTCCCTCCCTCTCTCCTGTCCGACTGGTCACAAAATACAAAAATAACACGCAGACACACATACCAACTTTGACTTGATGCCGCACCGAGTCACCCTCGGGCGTACTATAGCGAACCATGGGGAACAACCACTCAGTAGCCTGATGAATCCATCTCGTAACGGAAGCGACCCACAGCGAAACGGAAGCAAACGGAAAGCATACATAAAGCGAACAAATTAATCTTTTTATGTTGGGCTGCACTCGCTGCCCCTGTACCCTGTATTGCCACTTGCCAACGCGCATGTTGTATTCCACGTCCACGTCTCAATAAGGAACACTACTGTCTTCTACCGATTTATTAATTTGGCAAGAAAATATTTTAGTGAATTGTGCTCGAGTACTTTACGAGAATATTCAAGATTTTATGTACTATACAATACTATAAGGACCGTGTACCCAGTATTGTGCACGGCCACCCCTCGGTGTGCTGTGGCAACAGGCACTAATTAGTGCTTTCAGCAGAATTAATACCGTCGTATACGCACCAAACACTTGGCTTCTAAAAACAAAAACTGCAGTCTCGAAGTAAATCATTGTTACACTGGTAAAACGAAAGCAAAAACACATGTTTTAATGATGCTGGTAAAGCTTTTTTTGAAACTCTAAACACGATTATATTGTGATTTAGGGTGAACGTCGCCCCAGAGCTGCGGTAATACCGGTGGCACCATGGCCTGGATAAGGGTGGCCCGAGGTGACCCTGTAAATCTCGGTCGGGATCCGTGTTGCGCTCCGTAACCCAACGCCGCCCGCAGGTGCGCTGCGGGGCTGGCCCCAGCCGGGCCCCCAGGGTCCCAGCCTTACCCGGCGGCAGTCGGCGACAGGCTCAGAGAGTCGGGCTGGAAGCGACGGCGACGGCGAAACCCCATCTAGCTGAGTGTGCCTCCGGGCGAGCCTCCAGCCCCCCCCGGGGGGGGGGGGGGCTACTAGGCGACATGCAACGGCGCATGAAAAGGAGAGAGACAGAGATGGGGGAAAAGGGGGGTAGAGGAGGTGTGTGTTGATCAGAGAGGATGGAGAAGTACTGAGGATGTGGGTTGGTTGGAAGCAAGCAAAGAGATGCGTCGTCGAATACGCAAAAGGAAAGTTGGAGGGAGAGGAATGGGGAGAGACAAAATGACGCGAGTGCAAATACAAATATGGAGAACGAAACGTAGCCGAGCGTCAGTCAGTCTCCTCACATTGCCCGTCGGGCGCATGCCGGGAGCGCACAGACAAAATTAAAATAAAATCTGGAAAGTAGATTATTTCTCCTACAGTCTACAGTAGGAAATGTATTGTTTGGAATCTAAGAAAAAGTTTAGGATAAAGCATTGCTTTAATTTGTATCCCCTCTCGTATAGCGCCTGGCAGGTAGGCAACACAACGCCTTCAATGCATGTCTGTAGAGCGGGCTGGCCTACCTCGAGTCTCGCAGGCGCTGAGCTCCCGGTAATTTGACGAATAAATCTGGGAAGTGCGCGAGCGGGGTTAATCATCCACCTAATATATTCAGGTTTAGTAATGCGGATGATCCAGAGGACTCCCACTTGCTCCTGCAGCCTGCAAGGAGCTGCCAGCCTGGGGGATGGGGAGAGATTGATGGGGGAGATTAGGACCTGATTTTGTGTGGGTCTGTCTGGATTTACTCCGCCCGCGCAATTTTTTCACCTCCGGCGAAAGCGACAGCAGTATCCCTTTCCGTGCCCCTCTCCGCCACGCTGCCTTCAACCCCCCCCCCCACCGTCCAGATTACGTGTCTCGGTGTCTGCCTGCTCGCTCGGCCATTCAATGCCCCCCTGCTCCACTCCCTTCCATCCCAGTCCTGTTATCCCCCCACCACCACCACCACAACCATGATTTCCCCTGTCTCTCTCCCTCTATCTCACACACTCCCGGCTCGTGTGCGCGCCAAGCTTCCGGACCTGCCGCGAAGAATCACCGCGCGGGCTGAGTAGGAGAGCCGCTCCGCCCCCCGAGCTGGAGAGCCCGAAGCCCCGGGCCCTACCCCACCACACCACACCCTTTTCCTCCTTGCTGCTCTGCCCGACCTCACCACCGCCATCACGAGGCTCTCCGCCCCGGCGCTGCTGTCCTCTCCAGAACCCCTTTCCATTCCCTCTCTCTCTCTCTCTCTCTCTCTCGCCATGCTCCAGGCCGCGGGGCCCGGGCCGGGCCGCCACCCATTCGCGCCCGCCGGAAGGAGACATTCCGCGGGTGTGACGTCCGGTTCGTCTTCGCCGGCCCGACATTCCTCCGTCGCCCTCGAACAATAACCCCCGACCCGGGCCGACCGGGGGCGGGACTGTCCCACGGGGGCCCGGGGTGGTGGAGGCTTGACGGCCGTGGCGGGGGCGGGGGATGCG
>NW_026267338.1:129128-134194 GCF_000697945.3 Frankliniella occidentalis | reverse complement strand
GAGGCGTTGCTTGGCGGGCTGTGGTGGGAGGTGTGAGGTTGTTGAACGCTCCCCTCCTCCACATCCCACACCGCGGCCACCGCGCAGCGCCCGCCGCCCAGAGTGCGCTCAAACACATTATGTCCCCGAGGAGGCGAGGTCTATGTGGTGCGGCCCGGCTTTGGCCGCCCCCCGATCTAACAAATCCAATTTGACGCTGAAAGGCGCCCGGTTTCCGTACTTGCCTGCTGTAAAACAGACACATTTACATAGTTTTCGCTATCCTGTCTGTGCGCCCAAAACTGATTCGACGAGCGCAACACACATTTTCTTCCGACAATAGACCCGCTCCACCGCACTCCGCGCAAATGAAAACCGCTCAGCTGTTCCATTTTCGTCGACAAATACAATTTTCAGCGATGAAAAGAAAGCAATATTAATATTGCGGCGTGCTTTGCACGCTGTACTCATGCGATGAGAGCGAACTGCGAACTGCAGAGGAGTGTCGCAGCACCGCCTCCGGCTCTGTTTGCGCGAGTAATTGGAGAGCAGTTCAGGTTCAGCTGTACAGACGGCACAGTTTTGCACGCGGTGTTTGAGCTTGCGCGCTGGCCGCGGGGGAGGAAGAGGGAGATGAAGGCGTTGGCGTTGACTGACGCGCGATCCGAAGAGCGTGGGGATCTTGTTTCCTGCTGTGTTTTGTCGTTAACCCTCTCTCGCCAGAAACTCTCGCAGAGAGGGGGGCAAAATAATAATGATAACTTTGAAAAAAAATAATATATACATATATAAATGTCACGAAGCAAAAGAGAAACTTTTGGGGCGTCGGGCGCGCAGAACGCGAAAATTGGCCGTGCGATTTACATGGGGAAATAAGCTGGCGACCCTCGCTCCCCGCCCGCCTCACCCCGACCCGCCTCGCGCCGCCCGGACCAGCCTCGAGCCTCGCCCCACCCCCGGCGGCCCCGGCACTGTCAACCGCTGTCGTCTCGACTTAGCTCGCCCTTCAGGCCTGAGCGAGCCACTGTATGACTCGTGGCGGGTCGTCGGGCGAGGGGCGTTATTGGTCCAGGTGGTTTCGGGAAATCCTTGCTTTCTCCCTAATATTTCTTGACATTCGGGGGGGGGGGGGCACCCCCCCTATATGTTCTAGAGGGGGCGAGTCACCCCCCTGCACCCCACTTCCGACGGCCATGGGGACCGAGTATCTGAGTGCAATCTTACAGCCTAGCATTGCAAACTCATTCTTCCCAAGTTTGCAAAATTATATACGATATTTAAAGTCGTGTATAGTTACTAATATCAAGAACGCGGAGGTATTTTGCCTCCTCCCTTAGTCTTAAGACCATAGTTCCGATAGAGCATCGAGTTGGTATTCCCGTTTGCGTCTACGACAAGCGATCGCAACTTCAGTCATTAAAGGCGCGAGAGGGCAGCAGGGGGGAGAGAGGGGGAACTAATCACGAAGCACCGAGGTATGATAATGACGGGGTAGAGGAGAACCTCCGCCGACCTCCGCACCGCCCGGCGCCGAACCCCCCGGCCAACTCAAACAACTCAGCGGATGGAGGACATCACTCTAAAGAAAAACAGAAAAAAGACGGCCGCTGGCGTTTGGTGGTAGGGGTATGGGGACATAACAAAAACTAATTAGTTTAGCAGACGACACGCCCAGAGAGAGAACGACGCCATATTTCTAGTTAGCACCAACTGGATTTCTATTTTTTATTTTTTTATGTTGATTCGAATCCAAGCAATCAAATTTTTGGCGCCATTTCCCGCGTTAATTTTCATGCGTTCCTTTGTACAAAAACACGCATTTTTGCGCACACATTTGCACAAAAAACACGAACGTTTGCACGGAATCGTACAAATAAGTGTGAAGCGAGAAAGGGGAGGGGTTAGGGTACACAAGGAGAAATAACGGCTGCGTGTGGACACATTGTAAACGAAATGAGTTTGTGCTACCTCGTCAAAATTTACTTTGCGTGGAGAAGGGTAGCGTTACGGAGGAGGGATGGAGGAAAGATGGGCGATAGTTGCTCTGGCCGTGTTTGTTTCAGACTGTTTCAGCTTGCTTTGCTGGACAAATTTGGCTACGCGAACTAACATGACAAAAAAAAACTAAGAAAACGGAGA
Source organism: Frankliniella occidentalis (assembly GCF_000697945.3). Lineage (NCBI taxonomy): Eukaryota > Metazoa > Arthropoda > Insecta > Thysanoptera > Thripidae > Frankliniella > Frankliniella occidentalis. Next base: position 132,076 of record NW_026267338.1, on the reverse strand, counting down.
CAGACAGAAAAAGAACCATCGAGAAGTTATCACGCGCTGCACACCGCTCTATACCCGCACCCGTTTGTCGCAAACCGCCCCTTCCGCCAAACGGACTTGCCAGCCAATTCGCCGCTTCGCTGGCAATTCCGTTCGGCAGGGGTCGGGCCTGTTTGGCAAACGGTAAGAGATAGAGCCAAACGGACGAAATTTGGGGTCGAAGCGAAGCGTTCTACTTGGACAAGTTCAATAGAGGAGTTGCACACTTTAGTGCACATCCGAGGGGGTTTACACTCGGAATTTTTGTGTACAGTAGTGTATTACATATTACGTGTATCACGCGGCATTGCGCAAGTATTTGCACAGGCTTTGCAACCAAAATTCTAACATTTTAGAGCATATTTTCCTATTTTTCGGTATTACACTACGCGTATCACCTAATTTAGGTGTACAGTGTACTATTAAGCGTACGCAGTTGAAAACCTCCTCAACCACATCGGTATACCGAATTCAACACCACTGTAAAAACTGTCGTAAGGAAAGATCGATTTGTCAACGGTCCCTCCCGTAAATTTTATGTTCGGGCCAGACCGTAAAGATATGGACAGTGCTTCAGAGTGCAAGTCAAGTGCTATACTGACCAATACGACAGTTTGCGCAGTCACGGTACATCCCGTTTAAAGTGGACCGTAATCCAAAAATTCTTGAGAAAAACTCATGCATACTTCACAAAATTATTTATCGCGCCGACAGTAGGCTTTAGCAGGGTAGCCAGCCAGTTTATGGCGTGTTTTCTAAACTTTGATGAAAATTGCGAGGGGGGCGCGTCGGGGCGTGCGTTCGTTACTGTGGTGTGCTTCGAGGGAGGGGGATGGGGGCGGGATAGGGTGGTTCGGGTTAGGGTGAGATGGGATAGGACGGGGTCGCGTGGGGTGGGGTAAGAGAGGCTCCTATCCTCTTTTCCCCTGCCGGGACTTCGTAATTTAATGTTGCACGGGTGTTCGCGTTAACTAGACTTAGCCGCGCGTTTGTGTGCCGGAGGTCCCTGCGGGGTGGTCTCGGCTGTGCCCGAGCGGCCTTCTGCCCCGTCCTGCCCAACTCCGTCCGGTCAGCACACACACTCACACATCGGTAGTAGGAAGTTCCCGTCCCAAGGGACTCGACTACTAAATTTTTCGTCCCAATTGATGACTATACGACCCCTAACCCCCCCTCGACTCCAACTGAACCGATCCCAGCGGGGCCGTCCCCAACCTCGTACCCTCCCACACCTCCGCCAGCAAGCGTCATCGCACGAAATATAATCGCCCGCTCTGCCCGCCCGTCCGTCCGTCCGTCCGTCCGTCTGCTTGTCTGCCTGTTTGTCTGTCTGTCGGTGAATTTCACCGCACCTTACAGTGAATCCTGCTGCAGCACTCTTAGTTACAGTAAATTTTCACCGTAAGACTTTAACTGGTGCTTGCACGCAGCTCTAGCAGCTCCGCAACGCCAGGGTAATGGCTCGCGCGCCGGACTAAAGCTCCTCTGGTGGTCTTTCCCTGTTTGCACACGGGCAACAACGGGGTGGTTCCCATTCCGGGCGGTCGGTATCAGCCCCCAGATGTTGTTTGCAGAGTTGATTCCAGGCGTCTTAAACCGTCTCGCTAGCAGCACACACCTCCGTAAGAAGGCACGCGTAAAAGTCGATCCATGGGGGGTTGAGCTCAATGGCAATCGCTTTACCTGGTTTGGTTTGACCTGGATTATATCTCTCCCGTTTATGCACGAATAAACCAGATTATAACTATACCAGATGGCTGATTCACCCCGCTCACTCCTGTAGTCATGCTGTACCGCACGCACGAGTGCGGGCGGGTTGCCTACTCGGTCGACCCGTAAGGCGCGCGGACTGGGGCGATGGGCAAGTCCGCCCGAACTCCCGCGTGCGGTACAGCATGACTACAGAAGTGAGCGGGGTAAATCAGCCATCTGGTATAGTTATAGGCTCAGTTGTTTAGTTACAGTCTTAGAAAGTCAACCATTACCGTCTAACCCCGGGGTTAGTACCTATAATACAGGTGTCCTGTGGGACTGTCCTCTTGGAATTTTAGAGTAGGCGGATTGTGACACACAACCTCGAATTAACAGTGTACTCTGCCCCTGCACTCTAGGTTCTGCGTACTCCACCAGTACTCGGGCACTCGTCGGACAGTTTCATTAATAGTACACTCACTACTTATACTCAACTCACCCTGCACTCAACTAAGGCACTCCACCCGCACTCGGGCACCAGTCGTCAGACAGTAGACGCTCTTATACCCTGCTACCCTGCACTCTAGGCACTCTAACCGCACTCGGCGGGCACTTCCGTCAGAGGTAGTGACAGTGCTCACCTTGCACTCCAAGCTCTGCACCCGCACACTTGTCAGACAGAGGCAGTGACCAGCTCTCCTTGCTAGACTGGCTTTATAAATGGGCGGCTCGGACGAGGTGCGCGTCCGTCCTCAGCAACACGCCGTGTCCTCCTGAGCGCACAGTCGAGCCCCCTCGGGCCCGGGCGCATCGCCGGACTGCGCTGGAGTGGCCCGGCCCGGCCCGGCCCCGCCGGAGTGTTCTCGAGGGTCCCTGGTGCTCCCGTTTGTTTCGGGCGTGCGTGGACGCGCCCCCCTCCGCTCCACGCGCCCCACACACTGAGTGCTCACCTTGTGTGTTGTGGTCGGCGACGCCCCGCCGAGCCGCGCCGCGCCCCACCACGCTCACGCCATGCCGGGCACGCGGCTCCACGCGGCCACGCCTGGTGGGAGAGCACGCTCGCTGGCGCCTCGCGCACGCTCGCGCCGCGCGCACGCTGGCCGCGCGCGCGGGGGGAGCCGAGCGGGGGCGCGCTGCCGCAGCGGGGCTGGGTCGGGACCTTGGCTCGCGGCGGCTGGGGTGCAACTGGCTGGAGCAAGAGGCGAGGCGGGGCGCCCGTCCTCGTTGCCGCCCCCACG
>NW_026267338.1:126467-127598 GCF_000697945.3 Frankliniella occidentalis | reverse complement strand
TGCGCACTGTTTTAACAGAATCGTGACGGAATTGGAATCCGTTGCAAAAAGACACTTTCTTTTTTATCATAGAGAAAGTCCCTCCATCCGTGATTCTATATAGAATGAGTGGGCCGCTGGCGGTTATGCTCTCCCATCCCATCACCCGCGGTGACCCGGTGCCATGCCTAGCCGCGTCACAGACCACGAAAATATCCAGTTAGAGTAAATCGTAGGCGTAAAAACGAGGGAACGACGTAAAAGCGTAGAGCTGACACGCCCCCCTCCCGAGCTCGGAGAGGGGGTGACGGAGTGAGGGCAGCACCCCCGGGACCCACTCGCTGCTTTGCACCCAAAGTGTGACTCCAGTCTTCAGTCTCCCAAGGCCATGCTGGAGTTTTCTCCTCCTGACGCTCTCTTCAGGAGGGTGTGGGATCCCCCCCCCCCCCCCCGAAAGTGTCCCAATTGAAGGGGGACCTCGACACTCGAGTGCATCTATTGCGCACAAATATTTGTCCTGATGGGGCGCTGCGCTACTCTGGAGCTATATCGCACCCTGTCGGCTTTTTATTAATTTTTCAGGCACATTTTGGCGCTCTAACAAGGTTTGCCGCTCTGATGACCCATTTGTTTTTGCTTGCTACGTTAGAGACATTTTGTTGTTTAAAATTGTTTAAAAAGGGCACCAAAAACAACCGCGAGACTGTTCGCCCCTCCTCAGTCTTTTCGACGCCCGGCTCTCTCCTCTCCGGACTGCCCCGCGCAGTCGTCTCCTGTGGCCAAGGACTACTGAATGTGGATGAGGGGAGGGGACAGAGTCCCACCCTGCCCCGCGCGGCGGTGGGCGGACACGGCAGGCGGTGTGCCCAGCCACAGTGTGCTTACACAACTCAACGCAGGCAGCCCCGCCCCAGCACGCCCCATCCCACCGGGCTGCGGTGGGCGGACACGGCAGACGGTGCGCGGGGACACGTTGTGCTTACACTACTTAAAAATATATTTTTCTTATTTCAGAGTACATTTTGCCCCGAGATCAATTTCACTCTTGACGCAAGATGCTACTACATTTTCATTCGGAAAATTTTCTTTATCATACTACCAATTATCTTGGATCAAACTTTTGGACAAAATGAATTACCATGAAATTATTTC
>NW_026267338.1:116539-125317 GCF_000697945.3 Frankliniella occidentalis | reverse complement strand
CGGGGTGGTCATGATGAGCCGCAGGATCAGCATCGGTAGCAGCGGAGCACGGCTGCAAATGGCTGCAGTGCGGCGCGGATGAATCTCGCGCGTTACTCCGCTCCGCTCGTTTTAGAGCTAATTGCATTTCCTGCTATCCCCCCGCCCCTTTCACCACCACCACCACCCCGCGACCCGGTGGTAGCAGCGTGCGACACCGCGACTATTTCCGCCTCAGCTCACCAGCTCACCCCCCTCAACCCCCTCGCGCGTTCGTTCTTGCCAGGCCTCCTCCTAAGCTTCTGTGTGCCGCACATTGCGCCGCACTCACTGTGTGCTCGCTTCGGCAGCTCGCGTTGCGAGAGCAGCGTGCGCGTAACTTTTCATTGCGCCGGAGAGGAGGGAAGCAAGCAGGGGAGAGACAAGGGGGGAGGGCTGGCAGCTCGAGAGGATGCCACGATGTCACTGGCGCAACCCTCATACCGGGCCTAGCCCCCCAACCCCAACCCCTACCTCTCCCTTCCCCAACCCCCCGTCGCGTTGCCGCTCGCGCCCCGCTGGTTTCCAGGTTTCCGGTTGCGGCTTCGAGCCGCTTGCCTTCAATTTCGCCCCAGTTTCAGTTCGCGCTCGACACCGACCAACCAACCAGTCAAGGCGAGCACGGTCCGCTGGCTTGTTGTGTGCGCCTCGTGGCACCGAGAGGAGGGTGGTGGTGGAGGCCGCTGCCGGCTGCCGCTGCAGCTGCACACTGCGCGGCGCGTGCCCGCCACGTGACCCGCTGAACCGGAACGCACGACGTACATATATTCCCCTTTCGCAAAGGGGGTAATAAAAACAACTTTTTTCTTGTCTCCACATTTTCCCCACCAACTGCTTTATGTTAATTTAGAGCAAACTCATTTGAGTTGCCGTGGAGATGGACCCCCCCCCTCCCCCTCCCCTTTTCCTCGCCTCTCACTTTTCGTAGCACCACACCCTTTGAGGGGGGGACCACGGACCACGGAGTCGCAGCTCGCCGCACGGCCGCACTTGCCGTCCCTTTCTGCGCCCTTCAGATCCTCCCCCCACCCCTTTCTCGGGTCCTGGTGCCGCCCCTGCCTCCGCGCCGTCCGTCCCATCCCGAGACCCAACAGGACTAGGCAGCTCTTCCCCTTTCCGGCACGCAATGAATACCTCGCCCCACCCCCGCCCCAACCCCTTCTCGGTGGCCCGGCGGTCCAGCCAGTAGTCGGACGCTCAAAGCAAAGTTTTCCCCGGGGCGCGTGTGGCCGAGGGGGGCCGAGCGGCAATAGGGAGGGGTAGTCATGGGTAAGGGGGGCGAGGGGGAAGGGGATGAAGAGGGTGGGCTCTGCATCGCTCGGGATGGACGTGCCACGACTGTAAAAAGGGATTCCAAAGTAATAAGGCGTTAGCAACTTACTTGGGGCATCCTCCGCGTCAGGCGCCACACGCCTAACCGGGTCAGAAGGAATGCGTCGAGAGTTTAACCCGGGTGGGGCGGGGCTGGGCGGGGCGAGGGGTGTTTCACTTTAAATTCTGTCGAACACCAATTTTTCTGTTTTTCTTCATTTTTTTCTGATTTTTTCTGACTTTTTATGAATTTCTCTTACCTTTTGTTGATTGTTTAAAACAATTTTTTAATGATTTTTTCGTGATTTTTTTGAGGGAAGGACCCCCTCAGGGTGGGGCCCTGCTGCGGTGCAGATAGTGTTCGTTTGCGCAGCGTAGGGTGGCGCGTCAACGGCTACAGCTACAACACGACATTAAAGCGTGAAAAGTTGTGGGGAGAAACATCCTGTACCGTCACCAATAAGTTTCCGTCACGCGGGTATTATTGCCGTTTTGTCTCAGACGGCCTTCAGATCCGGCCCTCTCGAAGTTGGTACGGTAGCGCACGGAACACAACGGGGCCGATAACTTTGTTCTTCGCTCGCGTTCATGTTCTTTCGCCCACTACTTGCCGGAATCCGCGTTGTTTGAATTGTGAGCGTTGCAGCTTTATACGCACACACATTTCTGCCGAGGAATTACGAATTGTTTTGAGTGGTTTCACCGGGTTTCACAGAAGAATGCCGCGCGACACAATTTTCCTCAAACACTCAACAGAGGGGCTGATTTTTGCATTATGAAGCCATTCTTTTACGCTTCCCTTCCTTGTCATCGCAGCATCCTGTCGGTCGCCGCGATGAGGGGGGGCCAGCGCCGTTAGTGCCACTGCAACAGCTGCTGCCGCCACGCCGCCCGCCGCCCCGCCGAGTGCGCTGCTTTCGGAAGGAAGTGAAAGGCGCGGGGGGTCGGGAGGGGGAGGAAAGGGGGGCCCTTCAAAGCCGGGCTGAGTTGGCGGACTCATTCTTCGCCCCCGCCCCCTATCTCCCCTTCCCCCTTTTCCTCCGCCTCGGCCTCGAGTCTTCAACTCGAGCTCGGCCGGCATGGCTCTTCATTCCCCGGGCGCGCTCGGCGCCGCGTTGGCCCCCCCGCCGGACCCCAATCGCGCAGATAAGAGTCCCGCCCCGCCCCGCGCCAGCAGCGCAACGCCACGCCACGCCCTGAGCCGCCCCCGCCCCGGGGCCCCGTAGCACCCTCGCCCGGCTCTTCGCGGTCCTCGTTGTTGTCGAGAAGGACGCTCATTAGAGCTGCAGCTCGTATGCCTGAGATGAGGTTAGGGTGGGGGAGGGGGGGGGTGGATCCCCCACGTTTGCCTTAATTACGTATTTTCCAACAAGTTAAAAGGCAAGAGATGTTGTGCCTGCGACATATCTCCAATAACATGGGAGGCGATATCAGAGGACCAAACGACGAAGAACAAATTTGACACACGACTCTCTTCTTTTGTCACCAAACACCCCACCTTTCTAAATCACACGTGAGCGAACGACAACGCAAGACAACACGCGAAAAAAAGAATCAGGATAGGAGATTGGGGGCGACACGTGTGCGCTCTACTAGCGACTCGACTCAAAGTTCGGTTTGAACCCCAGTGGTTCGTCTCCCGTCGCATCACTTCTTTCAGTCCGATTCAACTTTTATCAAACTCGATCCGGGGGTAGTAAGTCCATACTTACCGCCTTTTGGTAGACCCTACCGCCCATACCATCTTATAGTGTATTTCGACTAGCGGAGGAAGAAGAACGGCGGGTAGAACATAAACGGTACCGATTGATCGAGAGCTTCACGCCTCTACGTCACGCCGGTAGTGGGGGTAGGCGCTCGGCCAATCAGGATCTTTTAGGTTCTACCCGCTATTCTTCTTCCTCCGTTGGTCGAAATACACGATAGGTCTCGCGCACCGTCTTCTTGCGGCCTACCCCAACACCCGCCTGGCCCGGAGCGCCGCCGCCGCCGCCGCCGGGATTTCCTTTTATCGCATGACTAGCGCTACTGGGGCGCGTCGGGCGTTCCCCTCCCCCCGGAGGCGGACCCCGCGGTCGTCCAGGCCACGGAGTTGAGAGATTCGGTTGGGACACTAGGGGTATGCCTGGGGATGTCCAAGTTAGGGATCCATTATTGGTACCGGTGGGCGCCGCCCGCAGCGCTATATGCAGAGTGTATCGGGACAGGGACGGGACGTCCCCTCCACTTCCCCATCCGCAGTCGCGGTCGCGCGAGGAAGAGGGTCAAGTCTTGTCAACTCACAGACAGCGAGCGCAGCGCAAGGCATCTCACTTTGTTGCCGCCGGACCGGACAGAATGGAGCTGTAGGAACACCTGCGTCTCTCGTCCTTGCTTCCGTACATACTCGTCAGTCCCGACGTCGTTGCCCCTTCGCGGGCCGTCGCTGCTGCACTAGCTGTACTAAGGTAGGCGAATCGACTGTGGAGAGCCCTCAGGAGGTGGCGTGGCGTAGCGCCGTGCTCAATCAAAGCAGAAGATAATAAGCGACATACAAGCAGAGGTTAGATTTCAAACAGTTTAGAGCGGGCCTATGCATCTAGCACCTCGGTACCACCTTTATCAAAGTTTATTACGACAGTTGAGTCATTATAATCGAGTTAAAATAGTACCAATAAAGCATTTCGGTGAAGTTAAAATGCAGAAGAATGCGAGGAAGAGGAAACGGAAATCACTATGCTTTTACATGGGATTTCCGTTTTCTTGTTCCCTGCATTCTTCTGCATTTCAGCTTTACCGGAATGCTTTATTCAAAACGTTTCTTCACTAACCTAATGACACCTGGGGTGTGTCCGAATTCTCGGCCGGTCCGGTCCGGTTTGCTCGCAGCCGCACCAGTTGCTCAGGGCAACCACACATTCGCGACAAGGACACCGCAGGTCGCGGGGCTAACCTCGCGAGTTTTCCCCGTAGTGGGGTAGCTAGCGAATCACCCCCGTCGCAGGGGTGCAATCCTCGCGACTCGCGGCTTGTCATCTCGCGGGGTGTTCGCGGTCGCGGCCCTCGCGGCGTCGCGGGTGTTGGTAGCAGCCGAATGGCGGCTGGCGCGGCTCGCAACGGCCGCAGAGCAAACCGGACGGGCCGCCAAACTGCACAGCAAAACACAGCATGGTCGCCGGCGTTCTGCTTTGATTCGGCACGACGCTAAGCCACGACTTCTCCTCAGTGCAGTGCTACCTTTGCTCTTGTTCCTCTTATCGGGCAGCTTCCATCGACCCCGGTCGACCCCAATGAGAAATGCATGTCGAAACGATGTGGTTTTGACCAGTTTTCCATCGTTTCGGTGTCGTTTCGACCTGTCATTTTTCACTCGGGCGTTCTTTCCCATGCTGACCCAGACCGTGTCTTATTTGCAGAGCATGGAGAAGCTATCGGACGACGTGTTGCTGATGGTGCTGGAGGAGCTGGAGGAGGCGGAGGACATCCTGACCTTCCGCGTCGTCTGCAAGCGGTTCGCCGCCCTTGCCCTGCACCCGGCCGTGTGGCGAAACTTTGACGTCAACTACGACAAACCTTACTGCTCGTGCCCCCTGCTGCGTATGGCGCCCTGCATTGACACGATTTCTATCCGCCTTCCTGCAGAGGGCTGCCTCCAGCGGGCGTGCACCGCGACCAGGTGCGCCGCGGCGAGGTTGTGCATTGGTGTGGACGGGGCCTCGCACGCCGGGCACGCTGCAGCCATCATCAGCAGGCAGGAGACGCTCGGTCGGCTCATTGACGTTGAAATAGAAATCAGCTCCGCGGTGGCGGCTGGTGATGCCTGCATGCTGTTGAATATGTTGGCGTCGACGTCTCGCTTAAAGAGCCTCTGCGTCATGGATCGCGGGGAGGACCGGCTGCCAACCGCACACAACCGCATTCTGGCCAACACTGTGGTCGCGCCGTCGCTGAGGGAGTTCGGATGTACCCTCTACGCGCTGACGGAGCCGTTTGTGCAGTTCATCCTGTCCGAGCACGCCGCCACCATCGAGGAGGTTAACCTCGGGGGCTCCCCGTCCACCCTGAGCATGACATCGATTGCGCCCCTGCTGGCCGGCGTGACGAACCTCAGAGAGCTGACGGGCAGCTACCTGCCCGGGATGGAGGCCCTGGCGGCCTGCAAGTCACTCAGTGTCCTGCATCTCATCATGTTCCACACCGAGAGTCTCAGCGGGCCGGCCGTCGCGGGGTCGGCCCAGCTCCTCCAGCGCGCTGAACAGCTGCGTGAAGTGACCCTCGAGTACGAGCCCGCGGTGCGTAGCGTCGCCGACGTCGGCGCAGACCTCGTCCTGGCTCTCGCTGCCTCCGGTCGGTCGCGCGTGGAGAGGCTGCACATCATCAACTATGGTTGTGGTTGTGTTGGAAATCCCCCCTTGCTTCAGCTGCTGGTCAGCGCGCTGCCGTCGCTGTCGGCGCTGCGGTGCCTGGTGTTAGAGAACGGCGCAAAGAAACCAGACGCGCTTCTGATGGCCATCCGGCCCGACGTGGCGCCGTCGCTGCAGAGAGTTGAGGTGTGTCTGTCCGAGGGCTGCGCTCACTTCTGGCTCCACGGCGACACGGTCAAGACTGTTATGGCGGCGAACCCCTCACTCCATATAAAGTTGGACGCCTCGAGACTGGTCTGTGGTGGTAATACCGCGCGTTGCGGGGCATGTCAACTGGGCTGCCACGGTGAACTGAGGGGCGATGGTACCTTGAGACGTGATCTTACTTCGGGGTCCTTCCCTTGCGTGCCTTGCATTTTCTCTCATGACCCTATGGATGAGTGTTCGGAGGACCACAGTGAAAACTCATCCGAGCTCTGGATCCACCTGCCTTTATGAATCGTTATGTGCAGTTTTGTAATAGTTTTTCAGTGAATAAAGGGTCAGTTTTCTTTCCACACAAAATCTTTTCTCGTCACACCCAGAGGCACCTGCATTTCCACGTCATACGCGTCAACGACATTTGACGGCCTGACTGGTGTTATGAACATCTTACTACATTCGGTGGCGCAGTGGCAGAGCGCAGTTTTGTACTAATTTTTGTGAGATCTCGCACTAATTAAAAGCCGATATCAAATTTAATAGCGTCCTCCCCTCCATTCGCATCACAATCACATCACCAGCTGCGCTACGGCACTAGATTCGTAACCCCCCCCCCCACGACACCCGGGGCCCCATGATCACTGTGCATCGCCCCTCTCTGTCAGCCGCGCACGGCAGAAAGGAAATCTACGTTGCTTTTGCGAATACTACGAGAGCGTGTTTGGGGATGTGAAGCGACGAGCTCCAGCGCGCTCTCTTGGCGACGTACCTCAATTTCAGTGTCGTATTACCCCCCCCCCCTCCTGGTCCAGTCAGTCCGGTCTCTCCGTTCCGTTCCTTTCCGCCTTGCACTGGGCTTGCAGTGCAGACCAGTCAGAGTCCAGTAGTCAGTCAAGTGCGCCTCTGGTTCTGAGCAGCTCCGGACCAACTACAATCAACTCACCCCACACTCACTGCCAAGGTAAGAGAGTTGAAAATGCACGAGGGAGCTTTCTCATAAGAGGCACAAGAATAATGTAGCCCCAGGGAGATGGCGTGGCGTTGTCTAAACAACGCCACGCCACCTAACGGCACCTCCCTCTTCTTGTTCCTCTTATGTGACAGCTTCTTCATACGGGTCCAGGTTTTCGCGTAGAGTAGACTTTAGCACAAACTGAGAGCAAACTGTTCCTAGGACGCGGTTTACGTCTCTCGTGCGGCTCGATGGCATCGTTCGTGCTGACCCTGGAGCAGCTGCCGGACGACGTGCTCGTGTTGGCGATGCAGCTCTTGTCCGTGGAAGACATCCTCGCCTGCCGCCTCGTGTGCAAGAGGCTCTGCGGCCTGGCCCTGCACCCGGACGTCTGGCTCCACCGATCGCTCAAGGACGACGAGCCGCGCGCGGACGCGGTGCTGCACCTGGCCCCGTGCCTCGAGAAGCTGACCGTCACGGGCCGAGTCCCGACCTTGGCGGTGACCACGACCAGGTGCGCCGTGGCAAGTTTGGAACTAAAGAAGAACAGCTATAGAGAGTTCCGTAACGCCGCGGAGTACGCCTTTGCCGTGCGGAACCAGGAATTCCTGGGGCGTCTTAAGAAACTTGAACTTGATATATATGGGGAGGCTAACGCAGACGTGCTGTACAGGACTGTGGCATCGTGTTCCGGCTTGGACTCGCTCACTGTCGTTTTCGGTCCCCAAACCACCCACCCTGTTGTTCATGGGCCGCCCAGCTCGTCGCTCACGATTTTCAGGTGCGGGGTCAGTGCAAACTCGACGTCCTTTGTGAACACCATACTGGCCGGGCACGCGGCTACCCTGGAAAAGGTTGAGATAAACAACGCAAGAATTGAACAATTTGACGTGGGGGAGACTACGACGGCAGACCTGTTAGCCGCCATGCCGAGACTCCGAAGTCTGCTATGCGACAGTACGTTTTGTGGGTTTGAGGAGGTTGCGGCGTGCAAAACGCTGAGAGACGTGACCATTGAACTGTGGATTTGCTCCGGTGATTTCGGCAGCGTTGCAAAGTTCCTCCGCCGAGCCAAACAATTGCAACGTGTCCGCCTGGAGAACGGCACGGGAGTTTCCATCGGCGAGCACGGCGCGGCGTTAGTCGACGCTCTGGTTTCGTCCGGGTGGTCCCACGTAGAGCGACTGGCCCTTTATGAGCTCGAGGACGCACAGCCGCTGCTCCGCGCGCTGCCCTCGCTGCCCGCCCTTCGCCACCTGGACTTGGTGAACGCTGATACCGAAGACGAAGACGAGCGAGGTCTTTTTTATGAGTTCGAGGCGTTCGAGGACGCACGGCCCTTTCTCTACGCGCTGCCCCCGCTGCCCACCCTTCGCCACCTGGACGGGGTGGACGTGCTGCTCAAGAGCATCACCCCCGTCACGGCCCCGGCGTTGAGGCTGCTGGAGATTGAGGTCGTGAGCGTGAAGTGCCCCCACGCCTGGATACACAGGGCAGCCGTCAAGGCCGCGCTGATGGCGAACCCGCTGCTGCACATCCAGCTATGGTGCTACCCTACTCGAAGGCCAGCGCCCCAAGAGTGCGAAGTGTGCGAGAGAGACTGTCATCAAGGTGTAAAGTGGCACGAAGTGAAGAAGATAGGCCTCTACTCACATGACCCTGAAGAGTGTCCCTCTCCAGAGGATCTCACTCCAACTAACGACGACAACAACTGGAGGAGGTCGTTATTCGAGCGCCCTAACGTCGCGTGTACGTGGATCCATATGTAATTTATGAACTTGTGATTGATTTTGAACTTATGCAACTCTTAGTTTTGTTCTGTCAGACATGTTCAGGAAATAGGTCAATACTTTCATCGTTTTGTATTGTTCATCAGGTTCTTTCAACTCTTAATAAATGAGCAGTGAATGATAAACAAATAATTTTGTACATACCGAGTGTATCTTTCAATGC
>NW_026267338.1:115421-116144 GCF_000697945.3 Frankliniella occidentalis | reverse complement strand
CATATACAGTTGTATATGACACCATATATGTCCATATATACGACAATATATGGTGTATATAGCGCTATATATGGTTATATATGGCTATATGTCTACAGTGGACTCTCGATAACTGTCGCCGCGACAGTTACCGAGGGTACTGTGCGTTCGCTGCTGCCGTGCTCCGCTCTCCCCACTCCTCCAGCAGGCGAGCCGGGCGAGCCGCCGGAGCCGGCAGTCAGTCCGCATGGAACGCGCTATTTTTCTATAGCTATCTCTCTCGCACGCGACAGTTATCGAGGCGACACTTATCGAGAGTCCACTGTATATATTGTCCTATATATGGGCATATATGGTGTCATATACAACTGTATATGGCGCCATATATAACCATATACAGCGCCATATACAGTTGTATACAAACATATATTGTGTCATATACAACTATATATAGGTCCGTATATAACATATATTGTACTGTATATAGTCATATATGACACCATATACATACTGTATACGAAAAGTATACAAGCCATATACAGTTATATACAAGTGCCATTTACCTGGGTACGCGTTGTATGCGGAACAAACTGTGTTGACACCGCCGCCAGTGTACGCTGTGCAACTTTTAAGATCCGGGCCATCGTGGCTCTCTATTGTGCTCTGCCCAACACCGAGGGATGTCCGTCGGCGGAAGTGATACTCTCCACCGAACGCAGCACCACCGCCTGGCGCCTCCCTCTC
>NW_026267338.1:110875-114530 GCF_000697945.3 Frankliniella occidentalis | reverse complement strand
GGGAGGGAGGGAGGGAGGGAGGGGGAGGCGCGGGCGCCTCGCCCGACCCGAGCGAGACAGAGGCGATATAGGTCCGGTGAGGGATGTCTTGGAGCGCTTACAAAAGCGGCCCCTGGGTCCTCTGGGCGCCTTTCCTCCTGGGGCCCCGGTGGCCGGGCCGCGGGGGCTCGTGGCCAGTACAAGTAATACAGGCGGGGCGGGGGGATGTGCCTCCCCGCGCGCCTCACTTGTTGAGTATCGCCTAACCGCCCTTTCATCCCTTTTCGCCACGTGGTGCAGACTGCTTGCCGCTGCTTGCAGACCTGACCCAATAACAGAGCAACCGTATGCATGCCCTAAGGCCGGAAAGCTCGCCCGCTAAAGCGGGGAGGGGGGGGGGAGAGCATGCAGCCTCAAACACCCGCGTCGGTGTGTAAAAGACCCTCGTGGTGTCCGGGGCCCTTGTGCACAAAGTGTGCTCCTGTCATCGAGGTGGTGGTGGTGGTGCCTCCTGCCAGCCTGCCCCGGGCGGGGGGCGGCCGGGCCCGGCCTCTACTGCTCCTTCCTGCCCCCCCCCCCCCCTTTCCCTTTCCTCCCCCACTTCCCCTCTGCCGCTCACCACACTACTACTTCTTCCCCTCGGGAATCCGCCAAAAATGAACCATAAACAAATCGGCCTGCGGTGGAGAGGGGGCAAAGGGTCTCGCCGGGCCGGCGTGTGTAGCGAGACGGGCGCGGTGGTGCGCTTTAGTGGCCGAGGCGAGTCGAGGAGCGAGGCGAGACCAGCAGCGCCGGTCGTGAGCGTGGTAAGCGTGGCGCGGGCGTGCGTAAGCGTGCGCCACTCCGTCGACTTGCACCGCGTCGGCCCTTCGACCGGCGCCGGCGCCGCCTCGCTGCGGCCGTTCACTGCGGGCGAATAACGGTGAGTCGACTTCAAGATTCATTGTTTTAGATTTAAAGAAACACGTGACCTATAAAACTAATGAAACCGCATTGCACGAGGCCACCGTAGTTACCAGGATGTACTGTGCTGTGCGTTAGACTTCTTGACTAGTTTGACTTTCGCGGGGGCTCACTTTACTTTTGCAAAACTTGTGCATAGGATGTCGCAACACGAGGCATGCATGGCGTTGCATCGTACGACGCCGCCGCGGCGGTGCGGTGGCGGCGGCGCTTTGGGTTACACAGCCGACATCCGACGCCTTAGCTCCTGCCGCCACCGCCGCTGCTCGCAGACACATGTACTCCGCGGGCAGAGCGCGCCGGGGGGGCCGCTCGCTCTAGCCCCCGGGGCCGTCGTGTGTGTAGCCGGCGCGTGACAGCCCGGGGCGACGCAGAGGGTGCGGCGGGGGGGCCTTCCCGCCGCACCCCTTCCACTCAGATTGGCGTGGCCGACTCTCGTCACGTCAAGGCTCCGCGCACGGCCGCGACCGACCAGGACGGTGCCTTCTGCACTTGACCCGCGCTGCCGCGACTGAAGGAGAATAATTTCGGAGGCGGCGGACACTTGCACGATGCGCATCGAGGCGGGGAATGGTCGTGGTCAGCAGACCGATTCCGTAGAGCGCTCCCAGGGGGTGTCTTTCTCCCACCTAATGGCCGTGTTACATGGGTGCGACAATAAGGTCGGGCAGAGGTACGAAATGCCCGTGCGGAAGCAGTCTACTACTGCACGCGTCAAGCGCGTCGCGTGGCGCGCGTCCGTCCGCGGGGCCGCGCGAGAGAAAGTTTTTTGGAAGAAGTTCTTCTACTCGGTTGGTTAAATTATGGGCAACCGAGGCAAACTTAGCGGTCCTTGGCCGGGCGCCAGCCGGCCGGGTGCTTGCCGCGCGCGGGGCCAGCTGGGACTCGGGTGGGGCGGGGGGCGCGGTGCGGGGACGGACGGCCCCGCGTGGCTCGCTCTTGCTGCCCGCCGACCGTGTCTCCGTCGTGTCAAGGCGCGACGCGCGCACCACAATGACGGATTTACTGCGCGAGGGTCGCTTGTCGCTATCGTCACAGCCTCTTTGGCGTCCTTCGCCCCCCCCCCCCCCCCACGTGGCCTCCGCGTGACCGAGTGGTGAGTGGACGGCGCCACGTGGGGGGCTTTGTGGCGGCCGGAGCCACGTGAGTCTGGGGGGCGGGGTCGGGGCGATTTACGTACGCCGTTAGGTCAGCCTACGTACGCCGTTCGGCCAGTGTTGCGGATCGTCAGCAGGAAGCTACGGTCGGGCATACTTTTGTTCGTGTAGCAGTGTATAATTGTTGTATGGCTCTGGTTATAGGTGTACTCGCGCCGCAGGGCATCATCAGCGAATGAGTGTTCAAAACGTTTACTAGGCACGCCTCGAAACACGTTCACTAACAAGGTTGAAAACATTGGGTCGGGCGAGGGGAAGTGGTGGGTCTCGAAGTTAAAACCGGTTAGAACGCAACTCGGCACCACTTAGCTCGAGGACTATGTGATCCATGTGTTGAGAGGTAGGCTGCCCTGGTCGGGCTACGCTTGGTGCAGTTCGCGGGCGGCCGCTGAGGGTGCAACCCCAACCCAGGCAGGGTAGGGTGCGGTGGAATCTGAAGGGGCCCCTTTGAAACAGTGCGGGCAGAGCCGGGCTAAATTCCATGGATTCCCCGGCATAAAAGACGCTCTGACGGGCAGTCACTCGTCGCTTTGCCACAATACCTTTGTCACCCCCCCCCCCAAAAAAAACAACACCCTATTGTGGTACCCAGTAAACGCGAATGAATAGGCCATCGTGACCTGTTGTGGTTAAGGATCGTCCAGAAGGTTGGTCCATTTTAATCAGATTGCGGAAGCTCGACGCCTGCGAGACCTGGGGTAGGCCAGCCCGCAGTACACGCACGCACTGCAGACTACGCGTTGCCTACCTATCAGGCGTTATGGGGTGTAGGGTCGGGAGTAACGCTCTATCTGCTATGTTTTCCTCTCTTGACAGCCTGGAGTACCGTGGTCGCCCTGCTCACTCCTCAGGTCGACATGCACTGGCGGCCCCCCTCCGGCGAGACGGGCGACCCGGGGTCGGCGGGCTGTGGATCGCGGCTTCGCCCGGGGACCGGGCCAGGCTCAGCCGCGGGCAGCACCGCGGGGAACTTGGGGGCGGGCACGGACGTGGAGGTGAGTACCGTAATTGCGGTGAGCGTGGAGCACTCAGACAAGCACGGATGTGGAAGTGAGTGTGAGTCGTTGTGAGTGCGTCCTTGTATTTTTGCCGGCGCGGAAAGCTAACAGCAGCAAGGTAAAAAAAATAATAATTACTGCTCGCTTTTTAAATTGATAAAAAACTTCGCGGGCCACCGTGCTCCGCTGCTCAGCAACTCCGCACAATCTGCGCGCGTGTTTCGAATTAGCCCAGCATGCGTATATTATCCATCAGCAGAACGACAACATCGAGCGAAACTTCCTCGCTCGCTCTTTTATATAGGCTTTTCGAACTCGACTCGTACTTTTCCTCCTCCTTTTTCCACTTTTCAGGAGGGGAGTATTTCTAGTGAGGATGAGGGCGGTAACTCCGGTGCGGACGAGCCGGCAGTGCGGAGCACGCAGGCGCAGCTGGTCTGGAGCCTGGAAGACATGCTGGCGAGCCTCAGGCTGCAGGTGGACGGCGAGGACTGGCTGAGCGCCCACGGCATCGCCGACCCGGGCCCCCCCTTTCCCTTTCCTCCCCCACTTCCCCTC
>NW_026267338.1:106376-107814 GCF_000697945.3 Frankliniella occidentalis | reverse complement strand
CCCCCACCCCCTCCTCGTCCCCACGTTTCCTCCTCACGGAGGCGGAGGCGAGGCGGCCTCGCTTATCCCCCGGGCAGAGGGCGTCGTGTCTGCGTCGCGCGCCCGGAGCCCGCCCGGGCCGTGCGGGCTGAGCACTCTTATCCCGTCGTCAAGATCATCTTTTTATGATTTCCCCTCCGCCCTTTCGCCGCGCCCCGCCGCGCCCCGCCCTAAGCCTCCCCATTACGCCCCTTGTTCCCCCAGCACGCTGCGTCGCCTCGCGTCGCCTGCTCACGTCGCTATCTGGAGCCGGCTGCATGGCCTGCAGACGGAACGCTGGAAGGGTGACCCAGAGGCCAATCGCTCGGGTAATTGTTTCGATGCCGCTTTGTTCGCTTTGCTCTTTCTCAGGCCGGTCGTTAGACATGTCGGGGGGGGGGGGGCGTCTTGCTCCCCCGGCTGACAATCCTCCCGGTAAACGGGCCTCTCCTCTCCCGGCCCGGCCCAGACAGGTGCGCTTTGTGTCTAACGTGTGTTAGTGGCTGTGGGGCCCGACCCCGACGCGACGGTGATGAGACCGAGCCACACGGCCACACGTGGAACCTGTCGCCCGCCGCCTGCCTGTTGCTCGGGGCCGCTCGGGGCCGCTCGGGGCGGGCGCCTCGACGGCTACGGCGGGCGCCAGACCGAAGCGACCGACGTTGTAAAGTAAAATGTCTTAAAAAATTAGAATGTCATGGCTGTCTTTATATCATCTTTTTACAACCATCCTATTACAGATTTGTATGTCAATCCCATATATCTGTGTTCATGGGGCCAAAAATGAAATCTGCAGTGACATGGTTGGAAAAAAAAGGAAGAAGCAATTGACTTTTTTTTTCTTTTCAAGACATTGCTTTTTTACAGTGCATGAGGGGGTGACGGATTTTAACCGTGTCAGCCGTGTGACAGGTGTTCACCGAGACTCCCCTGCACGTCGCCTCTGCCCTGGGCTCGGCCCAGTGCGTCTCTCTCCTGCTGGAGCACGGTGCGGACGTCCGGTCGCAGTTCGGCCCCACTAGGTAAGTCCCAATAACGCGGGCTGCTTCGCGGCTACGCGAGGGGTTATTTCGTGAATTGAGCCCTCGTTAACGTAGTTGGGTCGGACTAAGTGGCTACTCAGTGACCCGAGCTCCTGGCGTGCTCCTCCTTAACAAGGAACGTTATAGACTTTATACAAAGGCCGTCTTTGAACTCCAGCGGGTAAATTAGAGAGAGGGGGGGTGAGAGAGGGAGAGAGGGTGAGAGGGAGAGAGGGAGAGAGAGAGAGAGAGAGAGAGAGAGAGAGAGAGAGAGAGACGGAGGTGCTGCCGGCATCACGTGTCGCCAAGATGAACTGTCGTTGTCTGCAAACGTTTGTCTACTTGATGTTCGGCACGGAACGTGTCTTCGAATCGACAACACACTCCCCCCCCCCCCC
>NW_026267338.1:104967-106326 GCF_000697945.3 Frankliniella occidentalis | reverse complement strand
GGAGGTTCAAAGGGACTGGTCAAGTGCCATGTTGGGAGGGGTGGGGAAGGGGGGAGGGGAGTGCGTCGATTGTCCACGTCCTACTTCGCCTATGCTACACAGCATGCAGGCCGTTAGCAAAAGGGGCTCAAAATGTGCTCCGAGAGTGCCTGACCGACAAACCTAGTCCTCAAGTCGCACATGGACACTCCGATGATGTCCATGAGATTTGAAGGCGGGGTCATGCTTGGACTTTTAAAAAGCATCTCCCTCGCCACGCTTTGCCCCGCAGGACGGCGCTGCACATGAGCTGCTGCGGCGGCTCGGTGGTGTGCGTGTCGGCGCTGCTGGCCGCGGGGGCCGCGCCGCAGGTGTGGGACGCCGCGCGCCGCGCCACGCCGCTGCACTGCGCCGCCTCGGCCGGCTCCGTGGACTGCATCCGGATGCTGCTCGCCCGCCAGGTGGACGTGAACGCCGGGCTGTCGGGCGGCGGGCCGGGCACCAGGGCGCCGCTGCACTACGCCGTGCAGAGCGACTCGCCCGCCTGCGCGCACCTCCTGCTGCAGGCCGGCGCCAGCCCCAACACGCCGCAGGTAGGGGCAACTTTTGGGTTCGGAGTGTTTCCCCCGAGTCTAACTCGGTTTGGCTGGGCAACAAGCATGAATTGAGTTTGCGTTCCCGCTTCATAGAAAATCCTGGAATCCGCTGCACTGGTAAAGTGGAGCGACTGCTGCTTTTTCCTCTTGTGCAACTTCTGGTCCATGGTGTGTTGTTTCTGGACTCGGGTGGCGTTTTCCGTCTCTAACCCTTTGAAATAATGCATGTCCCACCCCCTCTCTCTCTCTCCCCCTCCAAGTACACACCCACTCGCGCTCTCGCTCCCCCCTGTCTCCCGCCTACTCGCATACTACTGCGCTGCGTTTTCATACTCCAGCTGTATCCAATTAGTTATGCGCTGCTTTACATACGTGGGTGGATTTTCGGGGAAAGCGCGACGCCCCTGCCCCGCGCCAGTCGCCTACAAATTAGGTGAGGTGTGCTCTGGCAGCAATGTGTCACCAGGAAGGCGAACCTCTTGCCAGACACGGGTCCCCTAAACCCAGCAGCAGCGCGGTTCAGCTTACCTACGAATATGATCGGGGGCGAATGGCAAATAAGACACCTGGTATAGGCTCGGGTTATGGCGCAGTGTAGGTACTAGAAAAGCCGGAACGCGAAGTCGTGATGTTGCTGCTCTGGCGCATTCCAACTAAGCTCGTCGCATATCGGGGGGTTAGCAACGTCATCTGTAGGCGGGGGTCCAATTACTAATCAGGACTTGGATTGTGCTGGAGGGGCGCTTGTTCTGTGCGGCCCCGGTCCCCGGTCCCCGCCTCCGAT
>NW_026267338.1:99692-100267 GCF_000697945.3 Frankliniella occidentalis | reverse complement strand
CCCGATGCTAATGGGTACTTTAAAACAAAGACACCCTTGTTTTCATTTCCTATTTCACATCGGCTGCAGCAGCAGTCGCCTGCAAAAGGGTGGTACGGTATTGTCCAACGGGGGGAGGGGGAAGGGGAAGCAGGAATATTGGACAGGGGCGGGGAAGGGCTGAATGGGTGACGTAGAGGGAGGAAAGGGTTGGGGAGGGGGGGGGGACTGATGCCCATGAGAATGGAAGCAGATGCTGCATCTGCAACTGCCGCACTCTGCTGCGCCGCCGACCGCGTCACGCCGCCGTCCGTGCGCGCCCCGCCGCAGCCGTTGCCTTTTCACAAAGAGGGCCCCGGGCTGGACGGACACTGGACAGCAGCGCGGCGAGCGCATAGAGAGGCTGCCGCTCCGGTCCAGCGCGCCCCGGCCCCGGCCCCGGCCCATTGTGGGCCAGGTAGGCTGCAGGGCCATGCAGGGGGTGGTATAGGGAGGGGGGGGGACCGCGGCCGCAACGGGCCGCCAATTACGGACTGCTCGCCACCCTCATGTCTCGCTCCGAACGATAATTACATCACCACCCACTACGGAACAAA
>NW_026267338.1:92500-93916 GCF_000697945.3 Frankliniella occidentalis | reverse complement strand
GGGCCTGCGCTTGTGTGCGTCATTCCACCGTTTGGTGGCGGCAGCCACGAGCGCCAGCAGCGGGTGCTCTTTGTCTGCCCTCGTCTCGCAAACACAGCGTCACCGGCATGCAGCGTACATGCCACACCCGCTACACTGCAAAGTGTAGGTGAGCCAATTTTTAACAGCAAAGCGAAAGTTTCGCGCAGCTTAAACTTTAGAGAATGAAACATTTCGAAATAAAATTTACAGTTTCGAAATTCAACCCAGCGACTTCTTTGTCATGCACAGTCAAAGTTTTGAACATCCCTCTCAACAAAAGTATTTCGGTTGAAACTTCAGGAGGAAAACGTTTACTTGTGGTTAGAACAGCAGGATTTTTCTCGTGCACATCTTTATCCATCGACTTGTCATAGCATTATGAGATTTCCATAGAAGCCATGGGGGAGGGCGTCGGCTTTCCCGTGAGTGCTCACTCCTGCTCGAGGCCACTACCCCGCTCCCCCTTCCCCGCGACAGCTTAGAGTGCATCTTGACTTGAGAGAGACTCTTGAGCTCTCCGCTCCAAACTGCACTCCAACCCTCGCTCCGGGAGCGGTGCGCGCCGGGAGGTAGGCAGACCCGCGGGACACTTGCGCGCGGCGGCTCTGCCTACCTCCAGGGCGCTCCGGCCCCCGCCTGCCGGGATGGAGGAGCATGGCCTAGCGGGCCGAACTTTGATAAACTCCGACGAAACTCGGGCTTTGCTTGACGAAGTCGCACTCAAGTAGTTGTATGTGCAATTCATTAGAGCATTTATACTATACACTTTGGCACCCAGGTCCACGGCGCTGCACCTTGCCGCCGAGGACGGCAACACCGAGTGCGCCCGGCTGCTGCTGGAGGCCGGCGCCGACACCTCGGCGCTCAACTGGAGGCGCCAGACACCGCTGCACCTGGCCGCGCACGCGCAGTCCGCCGCCACCATCCAGCTGCTGCTGGCGCGCCGCGCCGACCCCAACAGCCAGGACGACAACGGCCGCACCCCGCTGCACTGCGCCATCGTCAAGCTGTCGCGCTCCTGCGACTGCGTCCGCCTCCTGCTGCAGGTCAGCAGACAGACGGACAGGCAGACCGATACACTTCTGTATCTGTGCGAGAAATGGGGGGCAACGGGGACAACAGTGGCAGGTGTTCATGTGTTGTCAGCTTGTCGCAACGAGGCAGCGTTTCTTTGTGTGCTTTCGTTTTTTACCTTACTATTTGTATTTGCGCGCGCCCGATGCTAATGGGTACTTTAAAACAAAGACACCCTTGTTTTCATTTCCTATTTCACATCGGCTGCAGCAGCAGTCGCCTGCAAAAGGGTGGTATTGTCCAACGGGGGGAGGGGGAAGGGGAAGCAGGAATATTGGACAGGGGCGGGGAAGGGCTGAATGGGTGACGTAGAGGGAGGAA
>NW_026267338.1:76492-87815 GCF_000697945.3 Frankliniella occidentalis | reverse complement strand
TTAAAAAAATATTAAACTATGAAGTAACATCACTTTCACAGAAAATCAAGAATCTGATAATAATAACAATATATCCATACAAAAAGGACAGAGAACAACAGACTATTTGAAATGAACAAGAGAAGTTTATCATGATCATGACCTTTGCACTTGGATGTGGAATTTGCAGCCGGGCATGTTCTGCACCTCTGCAGTTACTAAACATTTGATGCCTAGGTTTGCAAGTGCCCCACGGATTAGTCCACATGTAAACGCAACATACTGTGAATTAGAGAACAATGTAGATTAGAGTTGGTGTGATAACTTATCACTCATCGGAAAGTATATCATAATATCATCTTAACACGAAGACAAGGAATACTATTAACCCTTTTGCAAATGTTTATAACAGAGATAAAAGGTGTGCTTGGTTGCCAAAGGATACATGCATTGTTTGCCTGTAAATATAAATTTCTAGGTACTCTACCTTGGGAGCAGATTCTAGATATTGTCGTCCAGAAGATAATTTAGAGAGGAAGCGAAATGCACAATCATGTAGAACGTATACACCCTGATGGTTGGTTCGTAAATTGTCAATTTGCTTCTTGTAGATAGTAGACCAAAGATCAGTGCAAATGAATTTAACTGTGTCAAGCTCGTCATTAAAACGTGGGCGTTCCTTGGTCAGCCTGAAAATAAGTCAGTCATATTTTAGATGTAAATAATAACAAATTGTTTTCTTCGCTTAATTGGATTAACTAAGACACCTTTCTATTATTCTGTAACCAGATGAAAAACCCATATATTCCAGAGCGGACAAGTCATCTTTCTGCAAGAAAATAAAACAGCAAAAATAAGGAACTATTGTAAAAGGAATGCATTTAACCTCATTTACTGCTCACTATCTACAATGACAAAAAATAATATCAAATTTAAAACTGTCTCGTTTACAAGGGTAGATTACCTTGTTTTCCTTCGCAGATTTTTCAGTAACATATCCAACTAACTCTGAGTGAAGAAATTCGTACAGAGCTTCGTCTGCCATCTCGCAAACACTCGCAAATGTCAAATGTCTGCAATACAACAATATGAAACATCAATAAAAACAAAAAGTTGCAGGTCAGGTACAGAAACTTTTCGAAGACCCATTGTGTATCTCATAAAACAAAAACACAAGACTGATCGAACCATCCCACTTCATGTTAATCCCGCTATAATTTAAATAAATGAGAAAATCTAGTGCGATCCCGATTTTTAAACTCCCAAACCACCCCAATGTAAATCCTTTCTGTGAGAACACGTTGGTCATCCTGACTTTAAAACCGCACCGCTCAAGTTCAAGTTGATTTGGAAATGTGTGTAAATTGTGTAAATGTAGCTCTTAACTTGTTGATTGACTTTTATTGATGTAACGTCCAACAGCGATGCACCCTCCTTTCTTATGTGGCATGCATTCATGGTACAACAACACGGTTTTATGTGTTTTATGTTTTTCAGCGGATCTGCGTTCTGCGAAGAGGAGGGGGAGGAGAGGAGAAGGATTGGAGCGCGCGGGCGCGGGATTCGCAGCAACCAACCGTTACCTGCTCAATACTCAAAATGGTGGAAGGCTGATGCTCTCTCTGTGAGTTCCTTCAAAGTTAACATTAAGAAATAGTGTTTTATAAATGAACTCCATATATTATTTATGTGTCTGCATTGCTTACGCTGTTTGAAGTTTTAACTGCAATTGTTGTGTTTCAGTCCGTATACATTCTCATCATAGGTGTTCTTTTTACAGTTATTTCCTGAAGACGGCCGGCGTATAGGCTCAGCTTCTTTCTCTATTATTTCGGATAATACGTAAGTACTGATTAGTTTTTTTCTCGTTGCTCTTTCTAACTTTTTCTTGCGTTCAACTAAGCTTCATAATAGTTCACACAGAATTTATTGCTTTGAATTGTGAGAATGACATTCGGCAGGCGGACGTACACTATTCATGTAATATATGATATTGTTTGATCTCTCAAGATTTCCACTTATTTTCGTGACTGGTTATTAATGCTAAACATTCTGAAGAACAGTAAATTTATGCTTGTGTCTAGTCGTCCTCGGACTTTATTCCCACATTTTGTAAGTCAATCAATATGTGCATTGATGTTGTTCTTCAAGGGCCTATGTGAACCTAAAATAAATTCACTGTTTTTGTTTAAATATTTCTTCATGTGTTACTGATTTTGGTTTTTTAAATTAAACTTTCAATAAATTTATTTTTACACTATTTTTTGTAATTTACAGGAATCTTTATCAACAATGAGTGACGATGATTACATGGCTAATGGGGGTGGAGGTGGACACCCTAAAAAGAAACTTACAGTTGAGAAAATCTACCAGAAGAAGTCCCAGTTGGAACATATCCTTCTACGTCCTGACACATACATTGGTAAGCTAAATTTTACTAATCAGCTTACTCCTATTCATGTCCTTGGTTTACTGTGTTAATAATACTTGTTTTTGTAGGTTCTGTTGAGCCGGTCACAGAAAATATGTGGGTGTATGATCGGTTAAGTGAAGGCATGGTTCAAAAAGATATTACATATGTACCTGGTCTGTACAAAATATTTGATGAAATCTTAGTGAATGCTGCAGACAATAAGCAAAGAGACAAGAAAATGGATTGCATTAAAATCACGATAGATCCGTAAGTGTTAACATTTTCACTTTTGGAAGTTAAAAAATACTACTGTCATTTTAAATAAGTAATTATTTCAATTGAATTGCAGCGAACAAAATCTAATATCTGTTTGGAACAATGGTCAAGGTATACCAGTCGTTGAACATAAGGAAGAGAAAATGTATGTTCCTACTATGATTTTCGGTCATTTGCTCACCTCCTCTAATTATGATGATGAGGAGAAAAAAGTCACTGGTGGTCGTAATGGTTATGGCGCCAAACTTTGCAACATTTTCAGTACCAAGTTTGTGGTAGAAACATCATCTAAAGAGTATGGAATGCATCTCAAACAGGTTAGTATTTTGCCAATAAAAGTAGCTTAAATATTGTTGCATTCAATTTTTGTTTTTTAGTTATCTTTCAGTTGCCAAGTAGTAAATGGAACAATGTACATTTTTTCTTTTTAGACATGGGGTAACAATATGGCCAAGGCTGGAGAGCCTAAATTGACAAAAGCTACTGGTGAAGACTTTACCAAAATCACTTTCAGTCCTGATCTTACGAAATTTAAAATGGACTCCTTGAGTGCAGGCATTGTTCAGCTAATGGAAAGGAGGGCTTTTGATGTTGCTGCTTCTTCCAGAGGTGTGAAAGTCTATCTCAACGGAGAAAGATTAAAGGTATGATCTTGAGACATGGTCCAATTTTATGCATTCCAATCAAGTGCCCTGGTTTAATCATTCCTTATTTCTCCAGATTAATAACTTCAAACAATATTGTGAATTGTACTTGAAAGGGAAGGAAGATGATGTTGGAAACCCTGTGAAAATTATTTATGAAAATGTGAATGAACGGTGGGAGGTAGCAGTTGCAATATCTGACAAGGGCTTCCAACAAGTCTCTTTTGTGAACAGCATAGCTACAACAAAGGTACTGAACTTGTTCCTCTATAGTCAAGGTTCTTATTCCAATAAACTTTAATTTCTGATATTTGTTGTTTTAGGGTGGTCGCCATGTGGATCATGTTGCTGATAGCATAGTGAAGAACATCACAGAAGCAATTAAAAAGAGAAACAAAGGTGGAATAACAATCAAGCCACATCAAATCAAGAACCATATGTTCATATTTATCAATTGCTTGGTAGTCAATCCAACGTTTGACTCACAAACCAAGGAAAACATGACCTTGCAAGTGAAAAGCTTTGGCTCAAAATGTGAAATGAGTCCAGCATTCTACACTCAAATTTCCAAAAGTGGACTTGTAGATGCTGTTTTAACATGGGCTAAATTCAAACAGCAGACTGAGCTCGCGAAGAAGGGGGGAAAGAAATCATCCCGATTGAAGGGTGTTTCCAAGCTAGAAGATGCCAATGATGCTGGAACTAAGAATTCTATTGAATGCACTCTCATTTTGACTGAGGGAGATTCAGCTAAAACCTTAGCTGTTTCAGGACTTGGTGTTGTCGGTAGAGATAGGTATGGAGTGTTCCCACTTCGTGGTAAGCTATTGAATGTCAGAGAAGCTTCCCACAAACAGATAATGGATAATGCGGAAATTAATGCTTTGATCAAGATCATAGGCCTGCAACATAAGAAAAAGTATGAGAATGTAGATGATCTAAAAACTCTTCGATATGGCAAGCTCATGATCATGACTGATCAGGACCAGGATGGTTCCCATATAAAAGGCTTATTAATTAACTTCATTCACTATTTCTGGCCTTCTTTGCTGAGGTTGCCATTTCTGGAAGAATTCATCACTCCCATTGTTAAAGCTAGAAAGGGCACATCAGTATTATCATTTTTCTCTCTTCCTGAATTTGAAGAATGGAAAAAGGAAACAAACAATTGGCATACATGGCGTATAAAGTACTACAAAGGTATTTTATGTTTCAGTTTGTCTCAATCTAATGTCTTATTTTTCTCATTGAAAGTATTTCATGGCAACCATCATTAACCTTTTTCTAGGTTTGGGTACATCTGATTCCAATGAGGCTAAAGAATACTTTTCTGATATGGAACGCCATAGGATTAAATTTAACTACAAAGGTACTGAAGATGATAGCAACATATGCATGGTAAGTTTCTAGTGTTGAAAGGTAAACTTCAAATTTTGTGTGCAACATCACAGAAACATGGAAATGGTATTTCTTTGCTCAGGCTTTTGCCAAGAAAGAGGTGGAGAAGAGAAAGGAGTGGCTCACAAATTGGATGGAATCTTCTAAGAGACGTCAAGAGCTTGGTCTTCCTGAAGAGTACCTTTATGGAAAAACTACCAAAGCCGTTAACTTTTCTGAATTTGTAAACAAAGAGTTGGTTCTTTTTTCCAACATGGACAATGAACGTTCTATCCCTAGCCTTGTTGATGGCTTCAAACCTGGCCAAAGGAAGGTTTGTAAACTGGTTATTGTGTCTTTCATGTTTGTGCTTTTCTAGTATAATTTCTAGAATAATTTTCTCTATTTAGGTAATTTATACTTGTTTAAAAAGGAATGACAAGAAAGAAGTAAAAGTGGCTCAGTTAGCTGGTTCAGTAGCAGAACATTCAGCTTACCACCATGGTGAAGTCTCACTCATGGGAACGATTGTCAACTTAGCTCAAAATTATATTGGTAGCAACAATATTAATCTTCTTATGCCCAATGGTCAGTTTGGTACACGTCTCACTGGAGGTAAAGACTCTGCCAGTGCTCGTTACATCTTCACCATGCTTCAGTAAGTCTTTTAATATACATCCTGGTAGAACCACAAAGTTATCCAACTCTTCATTCGTATCTTAACTTTCTTTGCAGTAAACTATCAAAAGCTATTTATCATCCTGCGGACACACCTCTCCTCAAGAACTTGTTTGATGACAATCAAAAAATTGAACCACAATGGTACTGTCCAATTATCCCAATGGTTCTTGTCAACGGAGCTGATGGAATTGGTACTGGATGGATGACAAAAGTCCCAAACCATAATCCCCGTGAAATAATTCAGAATATTAAGCGCATGATTCATGGAGATGAACCTGTTCCCATGGTATATTTTCAATCTGGTTTGCTTCTACACTGCAAATAGCTCTTTTTTTCCTTTTTTAAATTTTATTCATATTTGTTTTATATGTATTTTTGCCTTATAGAAACCCTGGTACAAAAATTTTAAAGGAATTATTCAAAACTTAGGAGACTGTAGGTATGTCTTCTATGGAGAAGTAGCTGTGCTTGATGAAGAAAAGGTAGAAATCACAGAGCTCCCTGTCCATACTTGGACAACACCTTACAAAGAATCTGTGCTGGAGCCTATGCTTAATCCCCCAGGAGAAAAGGCTACTCCATTCATCACGTAAGTTGCTTTTCACCACTTTCTTCTATTATTGTACAGTTATTTTGTGGTATATTCTTGGCTTGCATTTGAAATGATTTGTTTGTATTTTTTGTGTGTTTGCTTTGTGACCAGAGATTATAAAGACTATTGCACCGATACCACTGTCCGCTTTGTGGTATCACTTCCAAAGGCAAACCTTGAAAAAGCTGAAAGGGATGGGCTACACAAAACTTTCAAGCTGCAGACAACAATGAGCACTTCATCTATGTGTCTGTTTGATGACATGAATTGTCTGCGTCGTTTTGAGTCAGTTGTACAGATATTGAAAGAGCACTACAGAGTACGTTTTGACATGTACAAGAAACGTAAGGCATACATGGAAGGTTTCCTAGAGGCAGAAGGCAGGAAATTGAGCAACCAAGCTAGGTTTGTCATTTCCTCCTTGATTTTGTATTAGAATTCCTCTGACAATAATTTGATTTGACTGCAGTGCTAATTACTCTCTTTGCACTTCTTAACATAGGTTCATTTTGGAGAAATGTACTAATAAAATAGTCATTGAAAACAAGAAAAAGGTGGAAATGATCAGGGAAATTAAAGCCCGTGGGTATGATCCAGACCCAGAACGAGTCTGGAAGAAGAAGCAAGATGCAATGGCCCTTGTTGTAAGTCCACCATTGTACTTACATGTTTGTTAAAAAATATCAAGCGCCTAACATATAGTATTAAGTTTTGAAAATATTGACCTATTGTGTTGAAAAGTACTTGTCATTCCCCTGTTCTTTATTTTTAGTATCTTGAATATTGATGTTTGATACTTCTTTTCAGGAGGAAGATGGAGCTGATGCTAACACAGCTGATGAGACTCCTGCTGATGATGATGATTCTGCGATGTACACATACTTGTTAGGTATGTCTCTGTGGTCTCTCACCCACGAAAAGAAAGAGGAGCTAATAAGAAAGAGGGATGAGAAACTTCAGGAACTCAAGGACTTGCAGAAAAAGAGTCCTTCAGATTTGTGGGAAGCAGATCTTGATAACCTTTTGAAACTAGTGAGTACATCTGTTGTTATTTTTCTTTGGCAGGTGTGGTACCATTCTACATTTAAATTAAATTTCATTTTACAGATGGATGAGTGTGAGGAAGAAGAAAAGGAGGCTAGCGAAGTCAAGATTGTGCCTAAGAAGCCAAAGGGTGCTGGTGGCGGTCGTGCTAAAAAGGCTCCTCAGGTTACTACTCAGGACTGCCTTCCGGACCCCTATGGTCGTCGTGTTGTGCCTGAATTAGATGATGAAATGAAAAAGAAAGTCGAGAAGCTGGATGCTGCAAAATCAAGACCACCTGGCACAAAAGGAAGAGTTAGTTAACTTTTGTCTATTCTTGTTTATAGTATAATCTTTGTAGGTGTATAATCTTTTTACAAATATTTCTGAATTATTTTATGTTTAGAAACGGAAGAGTGATGGAGGAGCAGCTGATGAGAAGGATGACATAGATCTTCTCATTCAAGGCGCTTCTAAATCTTTAAAAGATCGCATCGGTACATCACCAGATGCAATTGAAAAGAAAGCTAAAGGTTGGATATCATCTGCTTTTTTTGCTCTAAATTATTACTCTAAACTGATTGTTTAAGTATTGTAATGTCTTTTGGTCTCAGGCACTCTGAAGCAGTCTAAGCTCAACTTTAAGAAGACCTCTCCGAAAAAGAAAACTAAGGAATGGGATTCTAATGAATCTGGGAGTGACGATGTGCTCTTTGGAGATTCCCCTTCTCCTGTGAGAGACAGAGGGCCAAAACGCACTGGTCAGTTGTTTCCTCCCTCATGTTTTTATTCTTTACTTTTAAAATCAGTTTTGTATTCTTTAGACTGCTATCTATCTGTTTTTCAGCTGCAAGCAAAGCTAATTTTAAACATTTGCTGGCTAGTGATGAATCAGGCTCAGATGATGATGACAGGCCTGCTTTGAGGGACACTAATGGTGATGCTGAGTAAGTCCATGCTCTATAGCACTTTAAGCCCAGTGAAATCTTTCAGTTTTTCTGTAAAATTTATATTTATCTGTTCCCTTACTTTATTTTGATCAACTAGAAAAATTGTGGTTAGTGATACTGACAGTGAATTTGAGCAGACAAATCCTCCCAAAAAAGCAGCTGTCAAACCTAAACCTAAACCAAAACCAGCTGCTTCATCAGAATCGGAGGAAGAGGATGTGTTTGCTGAAAAGCCGAAACCTATTAAGGCAGCTCCTTCAAGACGTAAGTTACCACATGCTGTTGATGATTCCAAATTTGTTCTGCTGTATCAAACTTTGAAATTATGTACCTAACATACTAACATACTAAATACTTGCTTTATAATTTTTACTGATTTTTTAAAATGATTTAGCATCATCGGATCAAATGTTTGATAGCCTTATAAAAGGCAGTACAGATTCTCAAGAAGACGAAATCATAAGTAGTAAAGGTGCTTCTAGCAAATCCAAGGCTTTGGAATCAACATCAGATTCTGAAGAACCAAAGAAAAAGAAAGGTGTGTTAGTATTTTCATTGGTATTTATCTATCTAATTCATTGTCTCTTTCTTCTTTGGGACACTCTCAGTTTGTCTTTCATCAAACTGATACAAATACATTTTTTTTCTTAGAAATTTTCTAAATAGCCAGCATGATTTGTATTTAGTTGTGTAACCGTTGGTTTTTGTATAGTCATGACGGAACCATTTTTGGCAAAACCATAACATTATTCTCATGTTTCAAATAGCACCAGCCAAGAAACGGACACTGTGGACGTCTGAGGACAAACCTGAGAAGAAAAAGGCACCGCCCAAAAAGAAGCCTAAGAAAGTATCAGACTCAGAGGATGACATCTTTGAGATTGGAGGAAATGTATGTACTAAAGTTCTGTCTCAAGTGCTTTATGTACTGAATTTAGATTCATGCTCATGCTTTAACTTTTAAAAAATTCATCTTTCAGAAAAACAAGAAAAAGGCTGATTCAGACAGCGAGTTTGAAATGTCTGAACAGAAAGCCAGTTCAAAAGCTACTACTGGACGGTCTAGGAAACCAGTTTCTTACAATTTTGGAGAGAGTGATGAAAGTGATTAGTTTTTGTATGGCTTCCACTCTACCACTTGAATCATGTATTTGATGCTATTGTTATTATTTCGTGGTACCTGTTTTAACATATTTCTGTAGGTTGTGACTTTCCTTTACAATGTGTAAATGTTTGGAAAATATTTTAGTGAATCCATAAGATAGTATTGTAGGACTGGATCAATTCACTTCTATAAGTAAGGCTTCTGGTTATTTTTGGTTAATTTCATAAGCTGGAAAAAATTACAATGAGACATCAAGATTTGTTGTTTTGTGGTCAAGAATAAGTACTTAAGGCCTGTCTTGATATAAACTTGTGTTTTCTGCAGGCTTAGTAAAATTTATTTATTGCTGTATTTTATTGATGTATGATTTTGTGACATTAGCATTCCAGTAACATTTTGATTGATACACATTTGTATGTACATATTATTTCCATAATTTATGAACTATCCATCACTCTCATTGTTGAGCTGCGTCCAGACAAGAGGGTGGCTTGGGCTGCTTGGGTCGCTGTGGGGTCTCTGAGTCTGCGCAGAGAACCAAAACGCGGCCTCTGCGCCGGCTCAAAGACCCAAGCGACCCTCTTGTCTGGACACAGCTTTGGTCATTTCTTTTTCCTTAGATTGTCTACTGCATTTTCACATTTTTAACTGGAAAGCTGATCAAAAAAATGCATTCTTTTATTGCCCGATTTCTTTATTGTATAAACAGTTACTGTCAGTTAATTTGTATGTCTTTGAAATTATTGTAAGTAAAACATGTAATAAAGAAAAAATTATAAATGTTGATTTATAATTTTTTCTTTAAGGTATGGCCTATCGTTTTAGTTTTAAAGTTTTAAACTGCAATTGCAGTTACCTTTTAACAATCTAAACAACCAATAAACAATAAAAATCCCTTGAACTTTTCTTTATTTATTTCAAAATTATCAAAATGTCCATTGCGGATGAGAGCGAGCAGGTCGGGGGAGGTTACGGGAATGCGAAGTACCTTGAGAAACCTTGAGAAAGGAGAAAGCGACAACTTCAAACTCTTCAAATTACTTCATAGGAGTGCTTCAATATTTCCCGCCTGCTGCTGCATCTGCATGCAACTCCTCTATTGATTATTCGCAGTACGGGGGGGGGGGGGGGACGAGAGAGCTGCGGTACGCGGCCCGGGCGGCGCGGCGACAGCACGAGTGTTTACCTTGGTTAACTGACATAAGTTAATTGACATACATTGACGTTATTTATTTTTATTACTGCTTCCCACCTATCGCCACCTATTGTCATTCGTTTTTGTCGTAATGAGCTACGAATATCAGAAACTGCAGCATCGTGCGGAAGTTGCGGTTAGTAATTTTACTTGCCACATGGACATTGATCGTCATTCTTTCGTCAGCTATATTTGGGATGTCCTCAGGAATGTCGTTTTATGTAAATGTAAAAAAAAATATCTAATTTTATCTATAAATTTTGTTGTAGTTCAATTTCATTTCTTTGTATTGTGCCGAATCTAAACCCTAACTGTAGTGTTGTAGTGCAAAAACAACATTATCTGAGAACGTCCCTTTCACCTACTGTCCAAAATTTGTCTCTCTGCGGTACTGTTGAAGATCACTTTCATCAGATTAATTTGATTTAATCCTTTATTTTTTGTTCTGTGCCTTCAATATATTTCAGTTATGTTTAATATGCCTTGCTGTGATCATTTCAGGAACATGAAATAAAATTAATCGAAGAAAAATTGAAGCAACTCCGTAGTGAGGCTTCTAAAAACATTAATGATGTTGATTTGCCCTCTCATACGGCTGTGGCAGGCTTGCCAGATGATCTAGCTCAGCTTATCACAGAAAATATCAAACTGAAGATGCGATCTGCTGTTTTGAAAAGGGTGTGAATCCAAATCACTATTTTTGAATAGTAATCAATCTATGCACATTAAAACATTTTTACAATATTTTATTGACTTTTGGCTGTTCTCACAGGCAATAGAAGAAGAGGAGAAATCAGGGAAACGTCAGCCAGGAGCCACTTCTAAAGCTGAAATGAAGGAGCCAGTTGTAGGATCCAGCATTTTAGGAGCTCTTCAAAAATATTTTGAAGTTGCTATTCAGAGAGCATATCCTGATTTGTCAGATGCTCCTGTTGTAGTCACAGTCTCTGGTAACTCCAAATTTGGAGATTATCAATGCAACTCAGCGATGCCGATTGCTCAATTGCTCAAGAACAAAGGTAATCTTCAAGATATAGCTGAATATATTTCTGAATATTTAATTGACTTTTCATTTCACATTTCTTAAT
>NW_026267338.1:72661-76412 GCF_000697945.3 Frankliniella occidentalis | reverse complement strand
CCCTCTTTATGCCCTGTTACGTAAGAGCGCCATCATGGAGAGCCGCTTTGTGCCGGACGCTTACGAAACGGGTCTGCAGCTGGCGGCCTGCTCCAACCGCACGGCGTGCTGGAGGTGCACGCGAGTGGACACCGCAACAGCGCACGAGAGGGGAATGGAGGGAGGGGGCTGGGGTGTTAATGCTGCCTTCGAGCCGAGAGGTCGCGGAGAGTAGTGGCCACTTGGCCCTGGGGAGGGGGGGCAGTGTCTGTGAGAAATAATACATCAAAATGTCAGCACATCCTACTTGCGGCTATCGTCAAAGTCGATGTGACGCCTCACTCCGTCCGCCCTCCCCGACCCGACTTTGGCCTCACACTTCCGGCACTTCCGGTACTCCCGGTCCAGGCGGGCGCAGCGGTGAACCAGGCCGACAGCTTCGGCTACACGCCGCTGCACATGGCCGCCCTCAACGAGTTCTCCAACTACGTGCTGCTGCTGCTCGCGCACGGTGGCGACGTGACGGCGCGCACGCGGGGCAACGTGTCGGTGCTGTCCTTCATCGTGCGCCGCACGCCCGACGTGGTGCCCAAGTTCGTGCAGCGCCTGGACCGCGCCGTGCGCCTGCACGACCACGAGATCGGCGACGTGGACTGCGAGCTCAAGGTGCGTGCGCGCGCGCGCGGCCCGAGGAGGAGGCGCACAGTAGTAGTAGTGGCTTTGTGTTGTGAACCTCTCCTCGCATCGCCTCTCTGTCTGTCCTGCCCGTCAGATGGACTTCCGCATCCTCGTGCCCAACGCGGAGCGCGGCGAGAGCGTCCTGCTCCTCGACCTCATCGACGTGGGCCAGCGCACCATCCTGCAGCACCCGCTGTGCGAGACGTTCCTCTTCCTCAAATGGCGACGCATCAGGAAGTTCTTCCTGCTGTCGCTGCTGTTCCACGCCGTGTTCGTCGTGCTCTTCTCCGTGTACGTCATCGGCGTCTACCCCCGGAACTGTGACGACGCACAGCCTGTCAGATACATGTGCCAGATACCCATGGCCACCACCGTGTCTGGGTGAGTGGGGGAGGGTGGGTTAACGGTGGGGTGGGTGCCAGGTGTCGCAGACGGTCATTGCCTGCAGCCATAACACGTTGTGCACCGTGCACTTTTTGCGAGAGGATCCTGTGCTGCATGCAGATGTTTGGGCGGGCTTCACCACTACTAGCCGTGTTGCCAAAGGAAACAGGAACAATATTTCCGCGGATATACCTGAGTAGAGCGGGCTGCATCTAGGTAGTGGTGTATGCAGCTCGCTCTACTACTCCTAGGTGTAGTACTCGTGGGAATGTTTTGCCTGCTCACTCTGGCTCTCGGCGACCCGGGGCCCCGTGCGAATAGGCAGCCCCGCCGCCCCGCTGCATGCGGTACAGTATTCCCTCCTTGACGCCGCCGCCGTGTGCTGTGCTCTGAGCAGGTACGCCCTCCTGGCGCTCAACACGCTCCTCGTGAGCAAGGAGGTGTTCCAGCTCGCCCACGGCTGGCGCGCCTACGTCCGTCACTGGGAGAACTGGCTGCAGCTGCTCATCGTCGCCTCCGTCTTTCTGTGCGATGTTCCCTCCGGTCGGGTAAGTGTAAATCGGACGCCGACTCCTCTCCTCCACGCTCTTCCTCTTCCCGCTTTACAGCGGACCAAGTGAATCCTCTCGGGCACGCCGTCAAGTGCGCTGTGCCGCCGCGGCTGATAATAAAAGCGCAGTGAAAGGACTCGGAAAGAATAATGGCTTTTGCTCTCCCGGAGCTCGAGGGGGCAGCAAGGGGCAGCGCAGCAGGGGGTGGCAGCGGGCGCGGGCGCATACCGAGCTTACACGTGAACGTGACTGTCCGCAGGTGTCGTCCTGGCAGCACCACATCGCAGCGCTCGGCATCTTCCTCACCTGGCTAGAGCTCATGATGATCGTCGGCCGCTTCCCGACCTTCGGCTTGTACGTCCAGATGTTCACCACCGTCGCTGTCAACTTCTCCAAGTTCCTGCTCGCCTACTGCTGCCTGCTGTTCGCCTTCGGGCTCAGCTTCGCCGTGCTGTTCGCCAACTATCCCCCGTTCGGAAACGTGCCTCTGTCGCTGCTCAAGACGGTCGTCATGATGTCGGGCGAGCTCGAGTTTGAGGACATGTTCTACAACGCCAAGCCCAGCGAGTCCATCCAGTTCCCCTACACGGCCCACTTCCTCTTCCTGATGTTCGTTGTCCTCGTCACCGTGATCCTCACCAACCTACTGGTCGGGCTCGCCGTCAGCGACATCCAGGGGCTCCAGAAATCAGCGGGTAAGTAAAGACAGGAGAAAGCTTGCGGGCCGCGGCAAAAACGAGTAAAGACACCTCTGAGCAATTTAGCTCTAT
The DNA here is from genome assembly GCF_000697945.3 of Frankliniella occidentalis. Taxonomy (NCBI): domain Eukaryota; kingdom Metazoa; phylum Arthropoda; class Insecta; order Thysanoptera; family Thripidae; genus Frankliniella; species Frankliniella occidentalis. Next base: position 74,050 of record NW_026267338.1, on the reverse strand, counting down.
GTAATGTCGAAACTAAATTATGTGCCCGTGGCTTAGGACTGGACAGGCTGGTCCGACAAGCTGAGCTGGTGGCGCACCTGGAGAGCATGCTGTTCTCGCGCCTGCTGCGCTGCCTGCCCGCCAAGCTGCTGGCCGTGTGCCACCGCTCCGCGCTGCTGCTGTCCTCGCACCGCTCGTGCGCCATCTTCATCCGGCCCAACGACCCTCGCGAGCGCCGCATTCCCCGCTACCTCGTGCGCAGGGCCTACCACCTTGTGGCCGAGCGCCGGGAGCGGGGCCGTCGCCAACGGGAAGCTGGCCCCGGCCTCGGACTGGGCGGGCTGGCGGGCGGCGGCCTCTGCGCGCACGTCGCCTCGCTGCCCACCGAGAAGCAGCGCCACATGCACTTGTTCCTCGGCGGCTCGCTCAACAGCCGCCCAGGCTCTCGTATCGACGCCGAATGAGGAACCAGCGCAGCGACCGACAGTAAGCGGACCTGGGCCGACTGATTCCGAGAGACCTCAAGCTTGGACGAAAGTCCAAGCTCGTCCAAGCCTCAAGGGGCGCTGCTCGATGCGTGCGACAAGGACGGGGCTTTACGGAAGGTATAGGAGAGGGTTCTTCGGATTCCGTCGCCAGGGCGTACAACTGTGACTGTGAGGAGGGGGAGTCACCACCCCTTTTGCCTATCTGCAAAGAAGTGCGTTGGTCTTACCCAAAAGCAATCCCCACAGCCATCAGGAATCAAATGTCACATTGACTCTCAAGTTTTCTGAGCATGCATCATAATTTTTTAGTTTCAAGTATTGACCATTTGCTACCTCTGACAAAAAACAAACAAACTGTGATTGTGATTAAGTACTGTGAAGGCTGTGCTGTTTGTGTTAGTTTGTATATTTTTAGAGACATCTATGTATTCTTAGCACAAAATGTTCCCAACTGAAAAGTAAATACATTAACATAAGGTGATGCAAATATGATATGTTATAAAATTGTAATAAGCGAGTTGTTGGGCAATAATAACATGAATATTTATTGAATGTTTGTACAAAAGTCATACCTATATATTTACTCAACAATATGCCTGTAAAATATTATAAGCTTACATTGAGTTAGAAAGACTTCAGTGAGACTGGTAGAACAGAAATGTTCACACCTCCTAACACTATTAATGACATAAAAATGTACAGTACCAGATTATCAAAGCATGCGTCACAGTGCTTTGATAAAACATCAGGTGTTGCACAAATACCACACAACTCCCCAAGAAGCTGGAAAAATAAGCAGCCATAATTTTTACTTCTACTGAGCTAACATCCCAGCTGCTTGGGGCCGTTTTTTTTGGTTTTTTTGGTTGTTTTTTTTTGTCTGCCAAAACCATTGAGAACAACCATGTACAATAATGACAAG
>NW_026267338.1:57794-62376 GCF_000697945.3 Frankliniella occidentalis | reverse complement strand
TCAAATCCCCGTGAGGTTGCTCAAAAACTAGTGAGTGAAGTGCCAGAGTTTTCTTGGGTTAAAAAGCTAGAAATAGCTGGTCCAGGTTTTATTAATATCACTCTAGATCGTTCTATTGGTCATCGTACTCTAAGTGATCTGCTCTTAAAAGGGGTGCACCTTCCTCCTGTTGAGCGCAAACTCACAATTGTCGTTGACTTCCCTTCAGCAAATATTGCCAAAGACATGCATGTAGGACATCTTAGGTTTGTTGAACTAGTAATTTTCTCTTGTTCTAAAATTCCCTAGAAATTTGATTAAATCTATCGTAAATTGTTTTTCATTGCAGAGCTGGCATTATTGGTGAGAGCACCAGCAGACTCTTGGAATTTATTGGACATAATGTCATCAGAGTTGACCATCTTGGTGACTGGGGTACACAATTTGGAATGCTGATTGCTCATCTCCAAGATATATTCCCTGACTACCAAACTAAATCCCCACCTATCAGTGACTTACAGAAGTTTTACAAGTAAGATTTAATTTTGGGAACTACACCTATTGTCATTACTTAAAATCCTTTATCACCGATTTTGAATTTAACTTTGATTTTTCCATTATTTTCCTAGAGAGTCAAAAAAGCGTTTTGATGAAGATCCAGAGTTTAAGAAAAGAGCTTATGAATGTGTTGTTAAACTTCAAAGTTTTGATCCTGTTTATACAAAAGCCTGGCAGCTTATCTGTGATGTGTCACGCAAAGGTATATAATTTTTACAATTTTCATACACTTTAGATGGCCACTCTCAATATTGTTAATATTTTATTGGTGTCTTTTAGAATTTCAGAAAATATACACCAGACTTGACATTACTTCCAAAGAGATTGGAGAATCCTTTTATCAAACTCGGATGGAGAAATTGGTGAAGGAGCTGGAACAGAAAGGTTAGTATATATACCCTAGTTGTTGTAAAATTAATGGAAATAGTTGAACATTTCATATCTTATCTTTTAGGGCTGCTTGAGGAAGATGAAGGGCGTAAGGTTATGTGGGGTCGAACCGATCGAATCCCTTTTACAATTGTAAAATCAGATGGTGGATTCACTTATGACACTTCTGACATGGCCACTATTAACTATCGAATTCATGAACAAAAGGCTGATTGGATCATTTATGTTGTGGATGCAGGCCAAGTAAGTTTGAATAAAAGAAGTTCAGGTGCAATTGACGTTGAGGGAGGCTGATATGTAATTATGGAATCGTGATAGCAATTCATTTTCTTTTTATACCCCCTAGGCAACTCATTTTGAAGTTTTGGAAGCATGTGCTATCAAAGCAGGTATAATGGATCCTAAAAAGGTTCGAATGGATCATGTATCTTTTGGTGTAGTTCTTGGTGAGGATAAAAAGAAGTTCAAAACACGATCTGGTGAAACAGTCAAACTTGCAGCCTTGCTAGATGAAGGTATGTTGAATTCCAGTTTTCCTTTTTTCTTTTAAATGCAACACTTGTTACAACAGAGAGGCATTCATGATTCATTCATTGCCGTTCATTACTTAGCTAGTCAGAATATGTCCTTAATTTCTCATACCTAATGCCTGACTAGGTCTGAAACGTGTTGGTGAGAAGCTGAAAGAGAAAGGCCGAGATCAAGTCCTTACTCCAGAAGAGTTAAAAACAGCTCAAGAAGCTTTAGCCTATGGCTGTATTAAGTATGCTGACCTCTCTCACAACCGTATTCATGAATACGTATTCTCATTTGATAAGGTACTGTTATGGAGCCTTCAAGTAAGTAGAAATGTTTTATTTATGTATGTTATCTTTACCCGTTTCCAATTTTTTTATACAGATGCTAGAGGACAAGGGGAACACAGCAGTATACCTCCTATACATGCTTACCAGGATACGATCGATTGCCCGCTTGGCTGGTCACACCCCTGAAAGTATGAAAGAAGCCGCTAAGTCCACCCCTGTTTCTCTTGACCATGAGAAAGAATGGAATTTAGCAAAGGTTAGAACTTTACAAGTGTATAGAGCTCTAAGTTCTCAAAGATTAACAGAGAGATGTTCATAATCATGATGTTTACTTTTATTTATTTTTTAAAATCAGGTCATCCTGCGGTTCAATGAGACCATTGAGAAGATTACCCGAGATTTATGTCTTCATCATTTGTGCGAATATCTTTATGACCTATCCACTGCATTTTCTGAGTTTTATGACAGCTGCTACTGTGTTGAAAAAGATTCCACGGGTATGTAATCTCAAACTTGTAGTTTGTTTTGTCTCTGGAATTATGTCCTCTAAACTGTATCTTGGTTTATCTACAGGTGAAATCAAGGTTATTCATATTGGCCGACTTCTTCTTTGTGAGGCTACAGCAACTGTCATGGAAAAGTGCTTCAATATTCTTGGTATAAGAACTGTTAGTAAAATGTAAAAGTGATTGTGATTTTTAATAGTAACATTTAAATTTACCTCTGATCCTGATTATTCTGTGTTATTTCGGCCAATCCATGTCCCCAAGACGTCTTACTACTCCTTGGGTATACTCATAGCATTAATTAGGGGTCAGTGCGGAAGATTTCCAATGTGTTGTTTTTCTTAATTTAACATTTTTACGAATTTAATTTTACCTTCATTGTTCTAAAACTTGTGGGGAAGTTCACATTGGGATCATCCTAAAGGTACAGAGTAATCAAGAGTAAAAATTCTGAGCTCTCTGGAATCTGATGGGTGGGCAGCAATTCTGCTCATTCAGACAAACCGATTGAGGAGAAAAATGGCCTAGCTCAGCTGTGAATTTAACTTAGTTTTGGGAGCATTGACAACAATCTGCACCGCTTAAAAGTAATTTATTTGACCAAGCTGCTGTATCTAAGTAATATTTTATGTACAAAATACAAATATTTTTTTCACTGTACAGTGGCATTATTAATATAAAATTTAAATCTGGTTTGTACAAGACAACAAAAAACACTTTATAATCAACTTGATTGTACAGCAGCAAGTGAGATCGTTATAATCAAAATAATCTTTTGTTCCATATGAACAATACCAAAATACAATATAGACAATTTTCAAGAGAATTGCTCCTTCACACAAAGCGCAGGGCTGCCATCACTTAATATAGAACATTTTTGCAACACACAGACATCGCTGTCATGTCGTCAATATGGCAAAACAAAGTATTGGATGAAAACAGATAAAATTTACGCAATGAATATATACATAATAATACATAAACTTTTCCTTACACCAACCATGATAAAGGGAAAATATTGCTCTATTACTCAAGTAACTGAACAAAAGTTGGATCCTTGATGCCATATCTAAGTCCGTAGAGATGTAAACCAAATATGTATCTAAAAATTAAGTTATTTACACATTTACTTTACTCGGTTTGTATGAAAGAAAGTCTGTTACAAAAAAGTTTACAGAACTTGTATTTACATTCACAGAGATACAGGAATTTTACTCCTACAAAGTGTTTAACCACACAACCATTTGCTATTATGGTAGAAAAATGAAGAGAGAAAGATTGGAAGTATGCAAAATTAAAATAGTAACAGGGAAAACAAATTGTAAAAATCCACGAGCATTTTCAGTCCAGACAGGGCACAAAGATGCCTTGAGATAGTGCCTGTGCCATTCATTGTATTTGCATAATTCAAATCAACCTTCATCGGTATAAAAAGAATTAAAATATTGAGAGGCATAGTTCACCATGGCATCTTTGATCCAAATACAAATCTATAAATTCTATGGACTTATCACATTTAAAGGCACTTGAAATTACAAACTACAAGCAAACCTAGTCAGAAACAGAACTGATTGATGAGTCATGTTATTAACAATAATTTTGTCACGGAATCAGCAAGAAAGCAATGACAGTAACAAGATTACTCTTGGACACCAATATCATTCTGATATCAAAATGACTGTCCCATTCTGACAAGGTATTCATAAGAAGCAAAAAGAATTTCGATTTTGTCACACAAAATATGGAAGAAATTATAAAGACAATCCAAATCCCTCCACTTTTCTCGCCTGGTTATCAAAAACTTGATTGAGTCTTTGAGGTTCCCCCAACTGTGTTTCCTTTACTGAGTTCAGCAGGTATATACTAGAAAGCGCTCTCTGAAAGTGTTGTTTAATAGCTTTCTTGCTTAGCCTGCACTAGTTTATGGCCAGCTAGTGCTGTGAAAATGTATTACAACTTGATTAAGATTGAAATTGAATGTGGTTATTGAAGGCAGAAAATAATAAAATACTAAATGCTAAGCTAAGAGCAAGCAACTTTAACACCAGTCCAAAAAGTATTAACACACCATAGGAGCATTATCACAGATAATTGTTCTGGTGGTGAGGGTTTATTACTATATCTCAGTAGACAATTTTGATCCAGAATATCCTACCACAAGGATTATTGTACTATAACTCCTTCCACTGCATTCCCTTAAAATTACTAATTGGCACAAAAGTTCTCCCACAGCTTAAGAACACATACAGTATTAATGATCACATATTTGGACAGTAAGTTCCCTCAAAATATTAAATCACTAAAAAGAAAAATATATACCTGTTTTCCTCTCTGAAGATTTCT
>NW_026267338.1:50886-51444 GCF_000697945.3 Frankliniella occidentalis | reverse complement strand
CCCACCCCACCTCGCCCCGCCCCGCCCGGCCAGGCCAGGGCCGAGTTAGTTCACCCCATTATCGAGCTGACAATGTCGGCGGCAAGTGTTGCGCTGACCGCAGGCGGACCGAGGCGGACGCCTGACACAGCCGCCTCTTCAGCAGCGAGCCCGATTCCATTCTACCGCATCCCCGCCGTGGCAGGTGGGGTTGGCGACCCCTCCGCGCGGGGCCCGTCAGAGAATGCAGGTCGCAGGGGGATGTGACGGGCCGGGCACCACGCGCGCGCGCGCCTCGTCCTCGACCGAGGCCCGGTGGTTGTCCCATTTGCAAACCAAGTCCGGCCCCCGCGGCCCTCTCCACGGCTAATTGCTTCGGCCACTGTTTTCGGTATTGGCGCGGGGCGAGTGCAAGTAGGACGGGCACTGCCGGACGTTAAGGTCAACGTTGACCACGGGTTCTTAAAAGTTTAAGAGTTTAATGAGGCACTAATGCCGAACCCGTGTCGAGCGACACCGGAAGTGTCGCCATTACTTCCGGGGGCACGGACGGGACGACGGGGTGGTGTCTAGCAGTTG
>NW_026267338.1:40710-41807 GCF_000697945.3 Frankliniella occidentalis | reverse complement strand
GGGGCGCCAAGGCGCGGGAAGAGCTCCAGGCAGAGAGGAGAGCGCGCAGCCCCGTCCCGTCGCTCACACAGACTTGAGTTACGAGCTACGCGGACCGTCCCCTACCCCTCCCTCCCACTCCCCAACCCTTCGGGGGGCAGCGGCAGCACCAAGCCAGACGAGGAGGGGGCGAGCGCGACGCGATTGAGATTCCTCGGAAGATTTTCAGAATTTCAAGCAAGTCTGCTGGGAGCACTGCAAGAGCTGCAGGAAGGAGACGGAAATATAGAGGCAAGGGCGTCCGGGCGCGGGCGCGGACGGGGGCACACTCACTCCAAAACAATAAGGGCGGCGGCTGCGACAGCTTCGAATAAATAAAACTCACACGCGACTGATGCGCTGGACGGGCGGTGCACAACTGACGGCCGGTCCTCCTAAACGCCCAACGCACGCGCACCGCGAGTGTGCTGACAAGCGTAGGGAAGGTCGGTCATCACACCCACCCCGGGTGCTCAGCTGTCTCCATGCGGGGAAAAGGTGCGTGGGCCAGCAGAACCCCTTCCTTTAGCAAGTGGCGCAACAAGGGTGCGACAGAGAGAGAAAACTGGGGTGTGGGGAGGAAAGCCGGGAAGGGGAGCACAATGTCTATACACCGTGCTGTCGCGGTACGACTAATCATGTAAGTGTAGGGGGAGGTTTTGAAAAGGACAGTTTGAAAAATCCACGAAACTAATAAACATGCAACGTAAAAGAGGTTCAAACAAACTTGATACTTACTGTACCGTTTCATGCGGACGCAGTCGATGTCGCTATTCCACAGCCATCCTCAGCCTCACCTGCGAAAACACAGAGCAGACACCACGTTACAAGGCGCAGTCGAGTGCAAGGCGCAGCGGTGCGTGCGTGGGGCTATGTACACGCTATGTACACCATTTATGTACATTCTTATCCGTTCCTCCTCCTCTTTCCTCCTGTAAGCCTTTTCCTCCTCGAGGTATACTACGTGGTGCCACAGTATAATACCCGTACAAAATCGGAACTCGATTGGTGTCTCTGACGGCAACATGGCCGGGCGGCCAGCCGGGCCCCGTAGGGGGGCAGGGGGGCCGCGGGGACGG
>NW_026267338.1:34740-40660 GCF_000697945.3 Frankliniella occidentalis | reverse complement strand
GTACTCTATAACTCGGTTAGATCTTTATGCTGCATTCCATTAAACATATACAAAATTGGTAAAACTTAACACCCAGATTTTAAAAATACTTTGTACTTGAACAAGTAGATTGTTGGGCATACTTTGCACACAGTATGAAACATCAAATAAAAACAGATTCAAAATCTATTTTCATAAAGTAAAAATCCTTTTCTCAGGCCAGCAAGCATCAAACAAGAGTAAATAGGTCCCAAAAACTATTGCTAATGTCCTCTGTAAATGCAAAGGATTACAACTGCCGGGTAAAACCAGCGTTTTAAAAATAAATTCAACAATTAATTCACAGCTATGCAAGATCCATGAAGTTAAGATAAACAGTAAATCTTGTCCCACAAATGAAGCCTTGTTAAGATAAAATTCTTACATATCTTTTCTTTGAGCACAGAGACATACTGATTTCCTAGCATAAAACTTTATTTAATCACAGTTCAACAGCTCTTAACAGCAAGTCTACAGTAACGTCAATAATTTCATATACAATAATTCATATTAACATATGAAGCTTTCTTCCAGTTCACATTGAATTTCTGATAACTTGCACCTCTCACTCAACAACTTGGAAAGTTACTTGATACTTCCCAAGTAAAACACTCATTCATAGTAAAGTTACATAGATTAAAATTGGCCAGAATATACGCCAAAGTTTTTATTTACTTTCTTCACTTTCCACTGGTTCACTTTGACGTATAAGTGTTAAGGGAAACGCAACACTATCAGATGTTTCATTTTGACGGTTGCTGTAGGACAGAGGATATGAAGTGTTCTGATTCTCTGATGAGGAATCCACATCTCTTACATACTTTGTGGACATGCTCACTTCTGGAGCAATAAAGTGACCTCTTTCACTTGAATGGCTGCTAAGGTCGGTGGCAGCCGCCTGCTGATCTTGTTGCCTGCGTTGGCTTTGTGACGACATCATGCTGAGGTCTGTAGGCATATCCTCAGGTTCTTCTGTGTCATCAATGTCCAAGTCTGGTTCGACTTTGATCATCGCAACAGGTGATGGAGGCCCAGTGGAGTGTAGTGCATTACTATTAGCATTTGTACTACTGCTGTTATAGCTCGCCTGAGGAGCAGGACGAGTTGGACTCATCTGTTGCCGGAGGAGGGATATGTTTTTAATGTTTTTCAGCTCAGTGGGATTCCGCAAAAATCTGTAGGTGCAAAGAAAAAATAAAATCAGGATTAGATAAAAATTACATAAAGTTAAGAATTAGATTTTGATTAGTTGTAGAAAAAATAATAATGATGACATAAAGTTTACTTACTGGTAACAGTGTCGCTCTCCTTGAACTTTGCGTAGAATATTTACTCTGTAGTAATATCGGAGGGCTCTCGACATTTTGTCATAGTTCATGGAAAGGTGATTCTTTTGAATGCCCCACAACTTAGCAAGACCAGCAGGGTCCACAATCTTGAACACGCCCGTCTCGCGGTTCTTCCAGGCAATATAGCTTGTGTACCGCTGACTTGCATCGTTTAGTAGCTGCTGAAGGAAGTCCCACAGGAGACGCCCGTCTGTAACACAACCACAACGGTAAGTCGCTTCTTCAAATTTGTCATTTACAACAGAATGTTGACAAGACTACTCACTTGTGTTGGGCTCGGGTGTGTCCGGGAAGAACTCTCGGGCCCCGCCGCCGGGTCTGAAGCCCGGCGTGGTGGGTACGGATGAAGGCGTCTGACTGGTGGGGGTGGCCGGCTCCTTCACGGCCGGGGAGCGCGGTGACGCAGGGGTGTGCGGTGTGTGGGGCATGTGGGTGGGGGCGGACGTGACAAGGTACGACGGCGTGCTGGGCGGACTAGACCCGCTGCCAGTCGACCCCGTCGACCCCGTGGAGCCCGTTGACCCGTTGCCGTTCTGTCCGTTGGCCACCACACCGTTGGCACCATCGGGGTAGCTGTCCTCCTCAGAATCGGACTGCGACTGGGTGCTGCCCGAGCTGCCATTGGAGCCACCGAAGCCCGCTGTGGCGAGGAAGAAAAGGAGTTGGGGTTAGTAGTCGGCCGTGAGTACGCGCCCTGCGTGATGCGTAAGGTATGTACAGCGAGTCTGTCACCACGGTGAACCGAGTCCAGGCTTTACAGCATGCAACAAGTGGAGGTGGTGGGCAGGGCAGTGAGAGGGAAGAGGCGCAGCAAGCCGAGGTAATGCATGAGCATATTCACAAGTGCTGCCTAGCCCAGTGAGCGGGCAGGGCACGGCAGGGCAGGTGGGGAGGGGAAGGACAGTTGCGCCTGTCCATAGGGGTGGGGGTTAACAAGCGTCATGCGGGGAAGACCGAAGAGCCGAACATCCCGAGGACGTGAATGTCGCCCTCAGGTAAACCTGGCCGAACCAGAAAGGCGTCGGCGTCGGGAGCAGGGGGGAGGAGCAAAGTGGGAAGACGCAAACCCGTCAATTGTACACGGTACCCGTTTGGAGAGCCCGCAGTCACCCTCCCTTAGGGACACGCGGGGCGGCCTGGCCGGAGCCTGGCCGGAGGGCTGCCCTGTCGCAGAGGAGCACGGCGCCGTTGGGTTGGACTCGACTGACAGGTTCGTCTTGATGGCTATACTTACTGAGCAGTGGGAATGAAGACACGTTGTTGCCGTGCTCCAGGGGGTGCTGTGGCGAGCCTGACTGACTGTCCAGGGAGGGCGCGGGGCTCAGGGTCACCGAGTTGCTGTGGCCCATGTGGCCCACCCCCATGGAGCCCATGAGGTGGGACAGGCCAGGGCTCAGGCCGGGGCCAGACCCGAAGGGTGGCGGGCCGCCCCCTCCTCCTCCACCTCCACCACCGCGGTCTGCGCCGCGGTCCGCATGCGGTCCGTGCCCCAGCGACAACTCACCTCCCGGGCCGCGAACCAGAAGGCTCCAGTTCGGCGTGGGCGGTGGGTGTGTGTGCGCGGGGGACAGGGGGTGCTGGACGGGGTGCACGCCGGGGTGGCCGTGCGGGAAGTGGCGCGACGTGGGGGTGACGGGCGAGCTGGGCAGGCAGCGCGCCAGGAACTGGGCGTCGCGGACGAGCATCTGGAGCACGTTGTGAAGCACGTCGCCCGCGCCGGGGCAGCGCTCGCCGAGGTCCGTCTTGGTGAGGAGGCAGAGCGCCTTGCCTGCAGGAAAGAGAGAGTCGCATGAGCAAGGTGAAGAGAGCAGGCGTGGGTCCAGGAGGGACGGCGGCAAGGGTTCGGCGGTCCGCGGGGGCAACGGCGACAGGGTTGGTTTACCATGCCGGGCACCCCGCGCAAGGCGCTCAGTGCCCTCGGGCTTACACAGCAGTCCGGTGCTGCGGGGCGCGGCAGCGGGGCACTACAGACTAGCTTACTCACCGTTCATCTGGAACATGTCCATGTCGAAGTTGGGCAGGTCGAACTCACGCTCACACCAGCGCAGGAACGTGCACACGTCCTCCCGGCTCCAAATGCGCGGGTCCGTGGCTGCGAAGGGACAAAAGCAGAGCGTCAGGCACGGGTTCGGCAGACGTAAGTTCAATACACGCGCAAGAGGCAAGACTCACCGAGGGCCGTGGGCAGCTGGTTCTTGAAGTCGAACGCCGGGGGCGCCGGCGAGGGTGCGGGCGCCTGGCCGCCCTGCTGCACCGAGAAGGAGAGCCCCGGGTAGCGCCACAGCAGCTCGCTCGCGCCGAACGGCAGCGACAGCGGCAGCCGCTCCATGGGGCCGGCGGGCCCGGACTGGGGCAGCGAGATGGGCAGCAGCTTCATCGCGGGCGGAGGGGCGGTCTCTGCAACGGAGGGGAGGAACGGTGTTACAAGCACGTCACAACAAAGGTCACAGATTTAGAAAAGAAATGTGAGGGGGGAGGGCTAAGAAGTTGCTGTGATAGGTAATGCGAACTGCGAATAAAGTAGAAACCAAAAGAGATATACCCAATGCCAATGATCATAACCTGCGTGCCAAAGGTAAAGGTCACCCCGGGTCATCATCCCAAAACGGGAGTACGATCGGGTATAAGGAGGGAGGGGTCGTCAGGGCCGCTGAGGACACGGCCGGGGAATGGACAAGGCGGCCGGGCGGAAGGGAAGGTGCTACCGAAAAGGACGCGAGTACTTCGTGAGCACTACCGGTCGTGCAGAAGTCCTCACGGGCGCCCCGGGGGGGATTTGGGGGCGGGAGTGGGGGGGAGGGTCACATCGCCCACCTGTCGTCTGCCCGACCCTCACGACTTGCGATATGATTGGCACGCTCGGCGCGACCAGGCTTGAAACGCATAAACACATAAACCAGGAAAACCTCAAACGCATAAACACATAAACAATACGAGCACGACAGACGAAGGTAGGAGGGGGGGGGGGAGCAAGGCACGTGGTCACAGTCGAGGATTTGAATGCGTTACACAGAGGTGGGGGTGGGTGGGTGATTGGCGCCGTCCACCTCCGTCATGATACTGCATCGCGTGCACGCGTGCGGGCGAGCGGCCTACCCGCCCGGCGCCTTAGCTGAGGGCAGGGGGAAATCCGACCGCACGCCTTTAGGATTCGCGCTGCAGTTCAAGGGTGGCCCAACGTACACGGGATCCAGAACATTTTGTAGTTGAGTCGCACTGCATCGCATGCGGACCGGCGGCGGGCCTATCCGCGATGGTCATCGTATCTCGGACTCATTACGGCATCGAGCGAGTAGGCCAACCCGCCCACACGCCTGCGTACGGTACAATATAACTACAAAAAGGCAGAAAATCAGGCGCGGTTTATGGGGGGGGGGGGGCGAAGGAGCGATCGCCCCTAGGTAGGCAATTTATCCTACAAAATCCCTGAAAGTAGGCAACCCACAGCAAATCGCCCCCTCCGTCAGAGACGGACCGCGTCTGCTGCAGTCAATATGGAGGTAGGCTTGTGAAGTAGCGTCAATTATCCACCTGATACGCCTCCACGACACCTTGCTGCGTAGGGTGTGTATGTACCTGGACTGAGGGGGTACCACGCCGGGATGCGCAGGGGCCAGCATCTCCTCGGGTCTCCGACGGCGGGGGGCACCATGGGGGGGCCTCGGCGGTGCAGGTCGCGGGCGATAGAGACACGACGGTGTGGCGCTCTGGTTCGGGACGCGGCTCGGACGCGTTTGTGCGCGCGCACATAGCGCGGCTCGCCTACCGCGACGGGCCGCGCGGTGTGGCGCGGCGTAGTGCGGCGGGCGGGGCGGGGGCCGGCCCCTGCAGCGACAGCAAAAGTGGCGAGCGTGCTCAATATCCCGGTGGCCTAAGCAAGATCGTTGTCCGCCCGACCCGTCCCGTCCCGCCCGGCCGCGCCACCTCGCGATTGATGTCATTCGCCACTTGAAATACTTTGCGATACGACACTGAGTGTCCCGTCCCGTGCGTCACCTGCCTGTCCCGGGCTCGACCCCCTCTGGTCCTGATCCCAGAGGCTAGGACGGCCAGAGCCTCACACAACACAGCCTCGCCTGCCTACGTGGCCGCGGGGACACGCCTATCGCCTCGCGCTGCGCTTAACCCTTTCGACCCCCCCCCCCCCCCCAACGTCCCACTACGCCAACGCCGGTGCAACTTGGCGTTTGGACTTCGCACTGCTTCCGGTGCGACGACGCCGTGGAGGGGGAGGGGCGGGGAGGAGTCTTCCGCCGGTAAGGCGGAGGAGGAAGGGGAGGGGGAGGAAGGGGAAGAGAAGGACGAAGGGGGAGGAAAAGGAAGAGGAGGAGGTAGAGGAGGCAGGCGACGGGTACAGTCTAGTGCCGTGGCGGCGCGGGCCCGCGGGGGACATTTGACTCTCAAATCGGCGACACGCTTCCGCAAGCTACGGAAAGCGGGCAGGGCACGTTTGAGCCGGACGGGCGGACAGGGGCAGGACGGCGAGGGGACGGGGACGACGGGCCAGCACGGGGCATGACTGGCTGCCGCGAGGCCCCGGTCCCACCCACCCC
>NW_026267338.1:25311-29765 GCF_000697945.3 Frankliniella occidentalis | reverse complement strand
GAGAGGGGGCAGGGGGCCGCGGGGGCCCAGCGTCTTGGCAACAGCGCCAGGACGCGTCTTCCTGGCCGCTACCGCCTCTCCACCGGACATTCCGGCCCAACCCGGCCGGCCCGAAGCGAGCGAGCGAGAGAGAGAGAGAGAGAGAGAGACATAGAGAGGAAAAGGGGTAAGAGAGAGGGGGGAGGGAAGGGGAGGAAAAAGAGAGGAAGATGGAGAGACGAGAGCGGAGAGCAGCGGCAGCAGCCCACGGCCCACGCCAAGCAGCACGGGAGCATGTATGCGCCTCATCCGGTCAGCGTGCAACCAGGCCCACAGGGTCCCACAAGACGGTGCGAAAGGTATGAGAAAGGGAGCATGTCACGTGCGAAGCACTGTGATATTTTATGGGAAGAAAAAAGGCCCGAATTGTAAGCAAATTTAGTTTGCAAGAGGTGAAGAGACGCCCGTTATGTTCGCGGCCGGCTACAAATGACTTGGTTTGAAACGCGAGCATCTTTTCACAAGCTGTCAAACAAAACTTGCTCGCGTAAATACGAACCAAATCTCTTCGCAAAAAGCAAATCAAAATCACCGGAAGGGCTAAGAGACGTTTGTGCGCTAGGTTTTATGTAGCAGTGAGCAGGACAAAGGTCGCGCAAAGAAATATACATAAAGACAGACCATGGATAGACGGACGCACGGAACGACAATACCGAGAGAGACAGATAGTTGAGTTGGGGGGGACACGTGTCCGGTGACGGCAGGCAGGCAGGGGAGGAGGTCCGAAACGACGAGGTGACGCACGACGAAAAGGGGGCATAAGTGACCTCGGCCCAATCACGCGGCACCTCCTCCGCCGCGGAAGACCTCTCCGCGCCGCGCACAGTTACTCGTAATTAGGTGCGGCGTTACGCTCCGTCACGCTCCGCCACCTCCTCACCTCCTCCTCCACCCGAGCGTTACAGCAGGCGGCGCACCGTGCGGCCACGCGGCCACGCGACCACCCCGCCCCGCCCCGCCCCCGCGTCGCGTATCGATGAAAAAAATAAAATTCACAAGTAAAGAAAACGGGAATCATAAAAATTTGAAATGATGAACAAAAAACAAACACGAGAACGACCGGTGAAACACCAAAACAAGAATCAATACATCGCGAGACAAAAATTCAAAACTGCAGTGTTATATCAAAACCGATCAAAACGGGAAATAGAACGTCTATGCAGAATTGAAACTAGCAAACTGTCAAGACTTGTCTCACCGAATATCGGTTCATTTCCACTGTTCAACAGTCCCGCCAACGGCTGGCTTCTATCACGGTAAAAATGACATCTTGGATTCTAAGCGATCTACTTGATTTTCAAGACAGTTTTCAAGGAATCTACTCGAATTCCAAGGTGTTCTTTTTACCGCGTATCTTTGCTCGCTATCAAACGTAAAAGTCATTCGGCCTAAAAACGGCGGCATTCGACGAAACGGGAAAGTCGTGAGAGTGCGGCGAATACGAAGGCGGACAGCGAGCGACCGACGGCGAGGTTCCGCGACGGCATGTACTGTAAGTGCACGCGCCAATGCCGCAGCCTGTTGCGCCCCCCGGGCGAGGCCCCAAGCCGGGCCGGGGGCGGAGGCGGAGGGTGGCGCACTGACCAACGCGCCGCGACCCGCAGTGCGGACCCACCCCGCGGCGCTCCACTCCGCGGCCGCGGGGCGCGAAGAGGCGAGGCGAGGGCGAGAGCGCGGCCACTTGTTGCCAAGTATGAAAAATTGCGACGACGCGCTGCTTGCGCCCGCCGCCTTCCGGGCGCAAGCCGAGCAAGCACGACGGCGTTTAAACGTCTATGACGGGCGGGGCGATGCACAGTGAGTTGCCTACTTTCAGAGGGGGGCGGGGGGACTGCCCCAGCCGAGCAGAGCACAAGCTGCGACGACACCCGAGGACCGCGAGACCCGCGACCGCCCGCGACCCTCGCCGCAGCTCCAATAGGGACGCGGCGAGCAGACACACTCACACCCCGTCACCCAAAGCAGGCCAGCCGCAGAGAGTATAGTATGTATGAGGGCGTGCACCACCAAGCGCGCGGCACCATGCTCATGCGTACGCGTCGCACTTACATCACACCGCACAACACAGTGTACTCACGGACGCTGGGCGGCCCTGTGCGGGCGGCGTCAGCCTCGGCGTCAGCCGGGTTGGCCCGCGCAGGGGTGGCGCCGGAGGGGGGGCCCCGGCCGGAGCGCGCGTCAGCGCGTCGCACCTGCAAAGGTAAGCAAAGCCAAGCAGCAGCTCGTGTCAGTGCCTACTAACCGTCCTCCTCGCGCACCCGCGCTCGACCCACTCGACCATCCCGTGTGTAGTTGTTTATTTGCGCGTTCCGGTTTCATCTGACGTCCATACGGATTGATTCCATCCATATCTGCGTACGTCGTCGCGCGGTTCGTCAAGTCAAGTGCGTGACTGTCCGCCCGCCATCCTCCTGCGCAACCGCTCGGTCCAAGAGCAGAAGTAGCGTCAGGGCCGAAGAGATCACATTATCCCTTTCGTGGGAGGGACACTCGTTCCCGAAGGATGTTCTTTATCGCGCTCCCCCGAACAGGCTGATAGCGGGCGCCTCGGGTTCGCACGTCCTCAGTCGGCGGCGGCACCCGGCACCGACAGCTGTGTTTGCACCATGGGTTTGCAATCGGCGAGTCGCACATCGGAAGTGGCGGGTAGGTGACGGAAAGCGGCGACCGCGGGAGGAGGAGGGGGGGGGGGGCGTGCGACATGCCGGCGGAACCTTTGGGTTCTGTGACCCGCGGCAAGGCCGTCGGCACAACTCACGCGCTAGAGTCGCCGTATTGGGGCCAGAAATCACCAAGCGCTTTGGGTCCCAAGTCTCTGACGCATGGAAGCCGGATTAGACAAATCAGTCGGGTCATAGTCGCTGACGGGCGGAGCCAACGGTCGGCCCCGAGACAGCGACTCTCCCTCCCGCCGCGGCTAGCGCCGCACCCGGTAGGCAGCCCGGCCGACGGGGCTGTCCGCGCCGGGCCGCCCTGGCCTACCCGCGCCGCACAAGTAGCGACGCGTGCTGCTGACGGAGGAGGTTGGCTCTGTTTTTGAAGATAGAAGGAGAGGACGTCTATAGCACCACATGCAGTGACTTGCAGTACAGACAGTTTGATTTGCAGAGGATAAGTCGAGGGGGCTACTACTTCGATTTAGGATGTACCCAAGATTACGTAACTACAGGGATTACACGTGAATTTTGAGGGATTACACACGAATTTTGTTTAATTTCTGGCTCTAAAACCATTAAATTTGGACTAGGAGTGAATTTTAATAAAACAAAAATATGACCTTTATTAAAGGACTTTATTTGTCTCCTACTTTTTGCACTCCAAACTCCAATCTGCTCGCCCAATAACTATCCTCGATCGCCACCGCTGCAGGAACCACCACCACCGCTTGGCCAGCCAGCCGGACGGCGGCCGGGCGGCCGGACGGAAGTGTCCCCTTTCAGAGCCACCGCCACCGCGACACGAGCGCGCGGCTCTCGTTTTAGGGTTGACTGCGCCGCTCTGCGCTCGCGAGCCGCGCGCGTGTCGTCCGCTCGGCGGCGCAAGCTCCTCTCCGGGCTCGACAAGGTGAGGCAGAGCTCGGTCAGCAGAGGGGCGGCCTGGCCCGGGGGCGGCGCGGGGGCGGCGCGGGGGCGGCGCGCACCGGCCATGGGACACGGCTCGGTTGTGATAACGTGTGATCCACTTCCGGGCAGGCGGCCGGTATCTTCAGCAGCAACAGCTCTTGAGAATGGGGTCGGGCCGAATCACACCGTGCGCCTGGCCACCGCAGAGTGAAAATTCAAAAAAACAAAAACAACCAAAAACACACGACGACAAAAGAAAACGTTTCTCCCGGGGCTCTGCTTCACCGCGTAAATATTTGTTATTTCCATCTTCCGTGTGTCAGTGCCACCACAGTGGGCAACGGAGCGACGGGAGAAGGGGGGAGGGAGTGGAGTACTGCCTGTACTGTACACAGACACGTGCATCGGGGGCCCGCCACGCCACACCACGCCACGCTGCTCGACCAGAGACGGGCGGGCGGACACTAACGTGGCAGACGCACGGGCGTAAGCGGACAAAGGCGTTGCTGCGGTGAAGGAAGCGATCGCAGCCCTGGGTCGAGAACGTAAGTACAGGCTCTGTTGCAAGGCGCGTCAGTCGACCCGCCGACGCGACCCGACCCGACCCGGGCCGTCGTCGTTCCGCTATACCTTCTCCTTTGCTGCACTGCTTACAAGTGTCGCTATCGCTTGACCATCGGCCCCGCCCCGCCCACTGTCGCCAACCCGACAACAGCAAACGCTTCGCCGATGACCGGCCCATAAGGAAATCGAGTGCGCGACTAACAAGCGGATGCATACGTGTACGGCGTGTCCGCGGCGCAGCTCGCCAGTGGATGCACGTCACTCACCGCGCCGGCCGCACCCCGCCCC